>NW_010417394.1:18885-77254 GCF_000710305.1 Buceros rhinoceros silvestris | reverse complement strand
AGGAATGCTGAGTACCTCTGTGTGGATGAGTGGGCAAAGCAGCACAACTTGTGAACTGTTCCAACCTGCATGTGTGGCATTCCAATGAAAGACTCCAATTTCATTAAAAATTTCAATGATGTTCCTATCCTGATGTTATGGACACGACTAGTCAAGATCTGCTCATCTTGCTCCTCACTAGAAAGGCTCTGCATCTCACTATGAAATATAGTGGGTTTTTTTCCCCTCTAAGTTTCATCCCACAATCCTCTCAGAAGAGCAGAAATTTTGCTTTAAAGTTGATATTGTGATAACTCCAGATTTAGCTTTCCATGCCACTGCACGTTAAAGAAACTGCGAGGAAAAAGGGCCATCAGTCAACATGCCAACCTCGTACTCCAGTGGGAACCTTCTTTTATATTAGGAAGAGCTTGCCTATGAAATTGAACGACTACATTTCTATATTCTACACTTACTTTTGGGCTGTATGTTGTGTCTTAAAATCTGCCTAGCACAGATACCACATGATCAAAGACTTTCTAAGACAAATCTACACAAGCACTTTAGCACAGCAATTCAAGAGCAATACATTTTAAAATAACATTACTTACTCTTTATACTAAAAAAGAATAGTGTCTGCAGTGGCATAGTTTTTAACATTGGAGTATGTAGGATCATGTGTAAATTCCAAAGTCACACAAATAAACACAGCTTTACCCACATCTAACCTATACAAAACCAGAATTTAGCTGTTTGTCACTCTCAGGGCAGAAATACCTTCCACATAAATGTATTTGTTTTGTTAGTTCTAAAGTGAGAGAATTGAGTATCTTTTCTTTAGCTTACAGCTCTAACACTGCATTTTTTTCACTTCCCAAGAAGATGAGATGGAAATTCTGCTTTGTGGGAGCTTCTCAGTGTAGGACTAGATGCAGAATTCAAAACTAAGGAACACTAAAAAAAAATTAAAAGATATTCTTCATCACCTGCAGGCTCCCATCAGCAGCTGCCAACAAAGAACTCAGCCAAAAATTCAACCAAATGTTACGGACATTAACAGGATTTCAAAAATACACCACTCTGGAGTACATGAAGAAATATTTAGTGCTATAAGTGTCTAATTCTTTATTTGCCATGTTGGTGGGTAAATGATCACATGATAGGTAACACACCATTTACCCAAAATAACGTTGTGGCAAAGGCAGACTATGTTGCTGGAACAGCTCAGAATGATCTGCATACCAGCTGCAGCTAGGCAGGATGATAACAATCACTGAAAATATTGCACACATGGTTTCACCAGGATATCCTAATGAAAGTCAACTTTATCACAGAGAAACAGCTGATAGCTATTCTCTCATTTATTAAGAAAATCCAAATGGATTTTCTATAGAAAACTGGGCAGAACATGTCAATGTGGTAGCTAAAAAAAGGTAACACATTATAAAATACAATACCTAAAGGAATGGGATAATCTGGAGTTTTATTTTAGGGATGTTGATGTAACCCTCTCAATAAGGCTATTTTATAGTTGTCACTAAGTTGTAAAGTTATCTGGCAAGAAATGCATTTATATTTAGAGAAAAAAATATTAAAAAAATGTGCATGGAAGTTTTATTCCACGTGTGGGCCAGTAATGCTCCTACATTGGAGACTGCAAAGTATTATAGGCTCCAACAGCAATGGGATCACCTTTGGATCAACTCTATTCTCAAGCTACCTTTAAATTAAATTGCACTTGTATTTTATACTCACGTTGGGTTCATTATAAGTCGACGGAAGAAATAAGTCCAGGTGATATAATCCATTGCATCCTGCTTAGAAGTAATAGTTCCAGCAGCAATTTCAGCATTCAAGTGGTCGGCCAGCACTTCTAACAAACTGAAGAACAGGAAACGAGTATTTAGCTGACTTCACAATCACAAAGACACGTAATATATTTTGTAGACTTGTGCTTTAAAAGGTTTATTGCTTTTAATCTGAAAATATGATGTATTTATCTTCTGGTAAAAGAGAAGAGAGGAAGAAGGGGGAATGTAATTGCAATTTTAGCCATCTTCTTTACATGATAGTGGAATGAAGCTGAAGTTATTTTTTGATTGGACAAAAAATGCACAAGTCTAATTCATTCATGGAATGTATTCAGATGGAGCTACTCAGTGGTAACTTCTGAATACTGTATGTTGACCATATGATTCATGCTGATTTAATCCAGTAGAGAATCATGGAGATGATTCAATGATTCAGAAATGAAACAGTGGCAATAGCTTAGCTAATACTTGACAAATACTTAAGGGCTATTAAAATTATATCAAAACAGCTTCCTCCTGATTTTGACTCTTCATCTAATGTAACAAAAAAAAAAAAAGGAAACCAAAGGAAAAAAAGAGCAGCTACTTTTACCTAGAAAGATCGAAACTCAGAAATACAAAAGAACAAAAGCAGTTTAAAACTATTCTTACAAAGTAAAATACTGTTTAATGTCATTAAATGGAAAAAAGATCTCCACTAAGGTATCTAATGAGATCATGCCTGGCTAGAGTTCATTCAGGGAACTGCAAACATCCTTAAGGATCAACCTATTTTTTCTTGTATTATCATCTTTCTTCTTTTCCTTTCATTCCCTATTGCTATAAGTAACGCGTAAGTCAGCATGAGTAGATCTTTTACTGCTCTATACCTCTGATCGCACGCTACCAGAGGTAAGAACTGCAGATGTTCTTCCCAGATTGTCCAACAGAAACTGGACAGATGATTCAATGGCTATTTTGTAATAAAGAGTGCTTTCTCTTTTGCTTCTGATGTCCTATATTTCAGATCCATGATCAGTGAGAGCACAAGGCCTGTCACATGAGTTGCATACTCAAGTCTTACAACTAATACACAGACAATGGCTTTTAGAAAAAACTTTAATTAAAAACCCATGAAGTTTAATTTTACAAATTGAAAATACTACACAAAGCTGATAAATCTGCTCTTTGGTAGAACAGATGAAACAGCATTCTAAAACTAAAAACCCTCCAAAACCCCCCAAAGAGATTCTCTTTGAGGCTATGAAGCCTCTTCAAATATTTGATCATAAAAGAGACCAAGAATATTCTCAAAGTTCACAAAGTACATAGAACTTAATAAGATTGCTATTACTATGGGATTCTTCATCTGAAAAATATATCAAATATTCTTTCTTTATAGTAAAAAATGGAATACAGCAAACTACAAAGTAAATATAAACACACAAAATGAGCTAGTGGAAACACAGAATATTTATAGTATTCCAAACAGCCACAAGGTGTGATCACTATTCTTGTATTGAAGGAACGATTTCTCTATTTAGAAACACGACTTATCAATGAAGAGAGAGATTCCCTAGTTTATTCTAGTGCCGTGCTGTCTGGATGTACGATCAACATTTTAATCACATTGCTCTTGACTTATTAGCTATCATTTTAAAGGAGTTCAACTCCTAGCCTTTTGTGCTAAGTGCAATTTGTATGTTAAAAAAAGAAAAGTGTGGTTTCCTAAGGAAATGAAGCGCATGTTTGCAAAAATTCTATGTCTGTCTGTGTACCACAGAATTAACCTTCAGATCCACCAGCCCATTTCAATTCCTTTTCACAAGCGCATAGCACTCTCAAGCTCCTATAAATTTCCTGACCAGATAGAGGTCCCATTATCGCTTAAGTTGAGGGAAAAAGTTTCCTTAGAACAATACTGTGAATTCTTCATCACTGAGAAAAGCTTTCAGTAAAGCTCATGCTATATGGGATGTCTGAGAATTCCTTCATGAAACATGCATCTGTAGGAGACCAATGTAACTAGTTCTGCTTCTTGCTGAATAACTAAGTATATTATAAATATCAAACCCAAGGTATGACTCACATTATGCTGGATAGCAAATTTTATATCAATTAAGTTCAGACAAGCTGCAAAATGGTGGTGCTTCTACATTTTTGAACAAAAATATTGCAATTTTGAAGTAAAAGATGTGCCGAAAGTGTATTAGTAATAGTTTACACCATGAAGATTTCTTTTTGAACGTGTGAGATTTTGAAGAATATGGTATCTATAATGGTACCGATATTCTAGGTAAAAAGTTCTGTAAACAACCTCCTTTTTTTTTTTTCCTGTTAAGAATTTGCCACGGAATTTTAGAAAGGGTTCTGAGGATCCTGTATAGTTGTCCTACACACCGGCCTTAAAGAACAGTTTGTGCTCTCATTCAAATGTCTGAGACAACACTCAGAACCAGAGAAGCATTTGTAGCATTACCTGGGAATGGACTAAAGAGATCAACAGTGCTTCAAAACTCATGGAAGAAAGGATTTTTCTGCGTAAAGATGAATAGTAGTTTTTTGGAAAATGATTTTCCTCTACGATCTCATTCAGGAAATATTTGGCACAGGAAGTTTGTTTCACTTTTCTCTATCCCTCATTTGTAGTATTGTTTATAGTATGATCAGCTTTTCTGATCACTTTACCTTGATTCCACTGGGAAAGGTTCATAAAGGAATTTTTTGTAGAAGTCTTTCTTAATATCATGAACTAGAATTACAGCTTTTCCTTGGTCATCAAACTGTGGTCTGCCAGCACGTCCCATCATCTGAAGTACATCTGCCAAAGAGACAATAATGTATAAAACAAATGTATTTATTTGAATGCATAAATAAATGTATTTACATCTGTATGATATGCAATACAGGATTTTTGGATGTATTTGGCCTCAAACACCCTATTGGTTTTGACACATCTGATTTTTTTTTCTATCTCAGGTAAATTTAAGATGAACTTCTTTCTGGCAAAGACTATCTTCCTGCATACTTGAAGACCACCCACTGCAATAGAATCCAAGCTTACATCTAATATAAATTTCCTCTACTTAAATTCCATTCCACATCCATCCCTCATTCGATCACTTGCAATTAAAGCTGATGAGTAAGAGAACTCATGAAGCCTACAGTGTAACTGTTTTTTATTTCCTGATTTTCAAGTATTTGACTTCACAATAATAAAAGTACCTTGCATAAGATTTTCTGCTATATATGATTTTCTAGGTTTTGAGTATTTTAGAGATAATATGCTAATGGCAAATCCTAATTAGAGACAGTTATGATCTTTATCATGTAAACTTAAGGACAAGTTATATTAGTTATTAGCACTGGAGTAGAGATGGTTTCATATCATGTGTTGACCCTATATCACATAACTATATACAAAATTAACAGCAGGTACAGTTAAAGCTTACCTCTACTACTCTGCCTACACATCATTAATTGAAAATACTTGTTAATGATTTCTATAAACACCGAAAATACTAGTTTATGCAAAACATGCTCAACTTGCTAGCTGGCCACTAAGAGAAGTATGCTTATCATTTGTTTGTGTCTTCTCAGAATCTGAAAAGTGCATCTGCATAGGTTGTTTTGTGCCTTATTCAACAGGGCTCTGATTCCTTTTTGGCATCTCCAGCTGCTATGTAACTTTGAAGAAACAATGGAAAGCAATTCATAAGTAAGTTCTACATATCTTTTTTTTTTTTTTTTAAGACTTTTTATGTTTTGTGTATTCTCTGTGAGTTCTATCATACTTGCACAACATGTGGCTTGCAGTACCTGGCATTTTGAAAAGAGACTTGTTTGGCTTCACAATCAATAAGCTTTTGGCTCAATGTCAGTTGGGGAAGGTAAAGCCAGAGGGTGTAGAACAGGATACAGCAACTAACCATCACAGGAGAAACAATCTGATCATGATAAACAGTTTTTAGTAACAAATTTTCACTTGTGTACGCTCGAGCTATATAGACAGCAATTTTTAAAATCAATTTATTCCTTTCGTTAATCAAGGACTGACATGAAAATATAAAACTAAGCTAATTTGAAAATGATGTTTCTGAGTAGATATGTGCACAGGAGGGTGATGACTTCTTGCTATTCTAATGTGGTGAATTAAATTCTGCATAACACCATATAGGAAATGGATTTACCAAAAAACTTCAGGAAATGATTTTTGCCAATATCCACTACGTAATTATCTAAAACCAATATTTTCTTTACTCATTATATGTTACTCGGTTTCTTTTAATCACCGCACTAAACTCCTGAAACATTAAATATCATCCTAATGGCTGATTAGATGTCTGGTAACTGAGAAAAGGCCTTCCCCAAAACCTCTGACTCCAGTGAAAGAAGCATTTGAAATTACTGAACACTCCAGAATGACTCATTCTGCCCTCAGCTACCTCCTTGGAGCCAGATGCGCCCCTGATACGGAAGGTAACTTCGGCAGGGAGAAACCAAGCTATACCACGACAGAAGAGTGAAGGCATAACTTGAGGGCAGCATTAAAGACAGTATTGTGAAATTTTGGAAGTATTTCAGAAAGAAGTTCATTACATTTTCATTTTATTACCGCTGCAAAACTATGCTACCTATCTACAGAACTTCCAGATGCATAAATGATCTTTAGAAAGTTAAAAATAAAAACGTTCTAAGCAAACCACGCCACATGTTTCTTCATAAAGTAAGGAATCTGCATTTTCTGTTGCAGTGCAGACAACAAAATCCCAATGCTTCCATCACAGATGGCAGTATTCCACCCAGCCCCCCACTTCCCAAGTCTTACAGAAAATTCAAGAATTAAACAACCTCCAACGTCCAAGTCCCTTGACTTGAAAAAGGCAATAAAGAGTGAAAGTATAAGCATTGCCTAAAGCCTTTATGAGTACTTTTACAACAGGTTTCTAAAACAGCATAGCAAGTCTTTAACGCTTGAGTTTGATTTGTTTTGAATCTATTATTTTCTCTATTACTGATCTCTGACAGTCCCATAGATTCAACATAAAATTTAAAATTTCTGTTGATTTCTTTCCTTATTACTTTTCCCCCTTCAGTAATAAAGTCAGTTGCCACTATTCTTCCAGTCAGGACGAGCAAAATGCTACTTCTCTGCGGACTGTTTGTACTAAGTTTACGACAGCCAAAGCCTCACAAAATGTAAGTGTGCATGGCTAAACAACCAGGTCATACCAGAATCTCTGAACGAGAGAGCTGGAAATCGAGCACAAGTTTCCTGCCGAGACTGAACCACTAAATGAAGCTCTATGATGGGTTACTTGGGGAAGTAACCCCAGTAGTTATTTGTGGTTCAAGCTTTTTACATTAGTAAGCTTCTCTTTCTGAAAAGACAGCGCGTGTTTAAAAGGATGCAAGCTCTCTATTTACATTACAAATAACATTTAGATCGCCCTGAGGTGTACACATCTTTGGAGTAGTATAGGATTATTTAGTAATAAACTTTCTCTTGCGAAAAGGAAAACAGAACAGGAAACCTGGAATATATTTAGCCTGTCCTCATTCTTTAGGCTTAGTACCATGCAGACAAATATCCTCCCTGTCTGAACTCTGAAAGAAGTTCTTCCATGGTTCACTGTCTTAAGCTTGTTGAAAATACTGCAGAATGGTTTATGAAAAGTGGAGTTTACTGGAACCAGAAAGCAATAAAAACCTGTATCAGAGCAGAAATTGAAATATTTAATTTAGCTGCTTATTTCTGAAGCATCATTTACTTGAAGTATCACTTACATCACTGAAGATACTAGACTAGTTAAGGTTTTTCATTTACTGTCAAAGTGACTTCATATAAATTTTATGTTCCCATACATGTGTGATTCAACTTTTGCATTTCAAAGCATGGCTAAGTCTACTTTAAAAAATCTGTTTCTATTTAAAAAAGGCTTCAAAAATGAGAAACAAAACATTTGCATGCATGAAACTTCCTTTTATACAATTAATTAGGTAGCTAAATATGACTTTATATTGTCCCTTTAATTGTTTAATGTCTATTTTGGATGATACACATTAAAGGAATTTGGCATGGGAAAAGATTTGCAAAACAGAAACTCTCATTATTACATGAAATCTTAAGACTTCTCTTACAACTTGCATTAAACAAAGAAACTCTTTCCGCAGCACTCCTAGTCTCTACCTGAATGAGTTATTTTCAGTGATCTGTTAATAAATAAATCAGATAATTTGCATATGCTTGAAATACATTTCAGCATGTGAGCATTTCTGTAATTTATGTGAGTACCTGTAATGGGATAATCCACGTAACGCCTTGTTTTTCCATCATAGTATTCTGTTCCTTTAACAATTACTAAATGAGCTGGAAAATTTACACCCCAAGCTAATGTGCTTGTGGCAATAAGAACCTAAAACAGAAAGAAAGATTAATGAGGTATATATGTAACAAAAAGCCAACTTTTAAAATTCCATGTAAAACTCATTATGGCAGGACTCAAGGAGCAAATGTACCTGGATTTTGCAGTTCACAAACAATTCTTCCACAGTTTTCCTGTCTCTTTCATGCAGTCCCGCATGGTGCATGCCTATTCCAAAAGCAAGTGTCAGCTTCAGATTTGAATCTCTAACTGTCACTATAATGTCATTCATCTGTAATAGAAAGAATGCTTGCATGTTTTAAAACAGATTACACAGGAATTTTAAATCTTCAGGGTTGTTATTATCTTTTTTTTATAGCAAGGATAATTTGCTCAATGCTGTTTATACGAACAGGAAAACATAGTCTTCAGTCTCTGAACAGTCTGGTTTTAGTCTAAAAAAATCAAATACTATATTAATGATGGGGGAGGATACAAAATGCACATGACTTTACTGACACGCAAGTAGCGCCGATAAGGAAATGAAAATGCTGAAAGTATCTTGACAGGTCTGGCAAATGCTGTGCATTCTGCACTGTGTTTGTTTAATGCAATCCCTATTATCAAAGGGGTTAGAACTGGTATAAAACCATAGCAAATCCCTGCAATCAGTAACATAATAACAGTAATGAAAAAAATTTGTCTGTCACTAATGCCTGTGAAAACACAGACACAATTCTCCAGTTTGAGAATACTGCAATTATTATTCATCAAAAAATTTTCCTATTCACATGCTGAAATGCAAATTAATTTTAAATTTTTTTTTTTTTTGAGTGAGTTTGTAATTTATAGACTCCAACCTTGCAGTGAAACCCAACATACAGGAAATGTCTTCATTTAAAAGTTTCAGAAGTCCAGGCAAAAAGCTATTTTTTATTATTATTACTATTTTTTTTTAAATTTCATGTCAATGACTACTTGGAATCATTTTAACTACTACAATTTTAACTACACTTCTTGCCTATGTTTTCAAGTAGTAAATTCCATAATAGCCTAATTTATTTCTGTAGATGACCTCTGTGAAAAGCCCCTCACTAAGACTAAGGAGCTTTGTAACTAAGAAGAGCTTTGTAACTTCAGTCTTGTTTAATGATTTTACCCCTCAATTCCTTATGCTGTTTTATTTCTAAAGCCATTTATTATTTTATGTGATTTTAATATAATTATAGCCGGGAATTTTCAAACCTAATCTTATATTAGTGGTTTCCTGGTGCCACCAGCAGTGGCATGATGATATTGCATACTGATGGACAGCATCATTCACAGAAGGCTATGGCCAAGGTTAGAGAAAAAGTGGTAGTACAGAACAAATTACTCAGTGTAACTGAAGAATTTGGACTCAGTATGCAGTCTCATTTTGGACTGAGTATCTCAAAGTCATGAGATATGATAACTGCATGATTGCAGTAATATCTTCAGTTCCAGTCAGGACTCTGAGGTGTTGCACTTCTGACATTCAGAATTGTAATCTTCTCCAAAAGTTTCCTGGGCTTTATAATTCTCTGACTTTAATGTTAATAAAATTATTCACCTATCTAAACACAAGTAACATATATCATTACTATAATAAAAGAACAAACCTTAAAAGGTACCAAAAAAGCCAGAGAATATAATAGTCCATATTCAGGATTTAAAAAACCAAAACAAATCATATTTTGTAAATCAATCGATTTTGTCAGGAAGAGCAAATTGCAAAAGCGCTTTAAAACATCTGCTTGTTGAAGTAGTATTGACTAACAGAACTAGAACTGATGGAAGTTACAGAAAACCCAATTTAAAAAAGATATCGTTCAAGTTTTGGCTTGGTTCAATCAATTTGATCTGCCAATGGAAGCTCCTAAATTTCATTTTCCCTCACAACACAGTTGCCTGGATGTTCCTTAGAGTTTCCTGCATTATAAGATGTGGAAGGTTTGCTGTAAAAACTGAGCTGACATGTATAAAAGAAAAGATGCTTACAAAACAAGAGAGTGAAGGGACTATAAAACAGTGAATGGAAAGGAAGCAGAAAAAAAAAAGCAATGAATTGAGAATAGGGGATGTCTAGTTGTGAAAGGGAAACAAGAAGAAGAGTAGATAAGTAGTAGTGAGCATGAACTGAATGAAAGGAGGATATGTTAAAGGATGAAGTTTATCTATCTAGATACAATCAGCAAATCTTTGATTTCTCTAGTCAACATGTAGATATGTGACTGCAGCATAGACGACATAAGTTATGACCCATCTTAAAGATTTTTTCTTCTAAGACAAATATTTAGCTCGATAAAATGAGAACTCGTATACCATTTTCTGTACAGTTAGGACCATTAACATACTTTACTAAATATATTTTCAAACCTAATAATGATTTTTGTGCTACGGATTTATGAACTGGTATGAGTACAGCACAGGCTCCTTATGCTTAGACAGACTCTTTGAGAAATACTAGTTATATGTATACATTTGACAAGGAATTAAGATGAAAAAAACAGGAAAAGACACTGGTAAATTATTAGAAAAATAAATGAAAAAGTTAACGCATTTACATTTTACTCAATTTCTCCCTTAAAAAATTGACAAAAGGTATTATATTGCTGAATTATTTTTTTCTCCTCCCCACCAAGAAATTAACCTTATGATAGTTACACCTTTAATGTAAGGGAACAAGCCATTTTCAATGACATTTATGTCATTATTCACCTACGCAGAATTTGGTATTGGGAAAATAATGAATTTAAACTTCTTTTTCCTCTAGAAGAGTACAAGGATCAGATTAGCTGACTTGCATTAGTCTACAACGATTAGACTGCTCCTTCAGCACATGCAGTTTTACAGTGTCAGTTATTTTCAGTAAGGAACCTGAGCTCAACCTTTTCGCCATGTAGTTGCCAGCATAAAGCTTCCTAAATTCATACTGTTGGGAATTTATTCAAAGATGTTCTTCTTGCTCTTACCATCAGTGGTGGTTATTTTTTTATTTTCCCCTCTGACTTGTATTACAGCGGTGGCCTGTGGTGCTGTTAGTCATACCTGCAAAGCAGTGTAATTTACCACAGGAAAACTAAAGAACCCTTAGCAGGAGAGCTGGCGCATGTACTACTATCCTGTCATTTTAGCAGCAGGGAATCCTAGTCATTTTTAGCTGACCCCTTGCTTTCACATAAATCAATGTAATAAACACAACTGTTTTAGCCATAGGCACAATCCAAGGTTTAAAAATCTCATGACAATTTATTTAAAAAGATAACTCTCTTACGTCAGTGTAGTGTAAGAATATGATCACCTTCTATTAGGAAATAATGACACAATTAATAGGTTCATTAACCAGAAACACACACACCATTGTGATTATAACACAAATCTAATGCTTCTGAATTGTTATAACTTCTTTACTATT
Organism: Buceros rhinoceros silvestris; assembly: GCF_000710305.1. Taxonomy (NCBI): domain Eukaryota; kingdom Metazoa; phylum Chordata; class Aves; order Bucerotiformes; family Bucerotidae; genus Buceros; species Buceros rhinoceros. The sequence continues at coordinate 65,684 of NW_010417394.1, read as the reverse complement.
TATCTTTCTGAAAATAACTGCAATGTTAACTTATAGAAGAGTAGAAAAAAATGTGTTTTATCTCAAGAACAGAAAAAGTATATTAAAAATAATATAAAGAAATACCCACGGTACTGACATAAGACCCCCATACAACACCAATGAAAAGAACCTAATGCAAGGAGGGATTTTTCACCAGACTCCAAGACAGGCAGGATTGGGCCCATGCAGAAAAGGTTTTGCTATCCTTCACAGATTTTTTGATGAACAAAAATACCTCCTGTGCTTTTCTAACATTAGGTTGATAAGGAATCTATCTTTTAATGAAAAACCTTTGAAAATCAATTTGGGACTCCAGCAGTATTGCAAAATATTTTGTATAAAACAAAGTTTATTTCTGCCTTTTATATTCTAATCTCTGAACAAGCTAGATTTTTCTCAAACTAGTAAGTAGTAATTTTCTTTGTTCCTGCACATATGTAAACTGTTGAACCATTTACTTTAAGCTAATAGAACTTTTTTATATTTTAAATTTATTATACTTAAAAAGCTTTTGTAGAAAGATAGGATTCCATTTAAGTAGATACATTACCCTGTGCCTGAAATACATTCCAGTCAGAGTATAATTCAGCAAGTTGATGACAATGCTGGCTCCAAAAGAAAGGAGGAGACCAGATTGGACAAGAATGAGCTAACAGATTGTGCAGCCCAATTCTGTCCCTTTGAGTGTGATATATTGTTTCAAGATGCTAAAACCCCATACTTTCTCAAAGCATATCTGTTGTGCTGGTTTTCCCATTTTCACAGAATCCTCATTATTAGTACCCTGTACTCTTTTCAAAGCACGTCAGACTCAGACCATATGCCACTGAATAATGCTTATCAATTGTCTAAAATGCCCAATAGAAGAAAGATGTGCCAAACAAAAGAATCAGGAAAGTTATGAAGTCTTTTACAAAAATAATTACATATTTCACATCTGCTACAGATGTTAAGTGAAATAAAAACATCTCCTTGTTATAACTAAATGTTAATTTTTTATGACACACTTTTGTGTCATAAAAACATCATCTTGTAGAAGGAAGCTAGCTGAACTTCTATAATGAATGAAACACTTAGAACTAATTCTTGGGATTTCTCCTGATCTTTAAAAGGAGAGAAAAAGGTCATCTTACAGAATTATTTTTGATGAAGAGCTGACTTATCCTCCTACACCAGAACTCTCCCACACAAACAAGATGCTTAAAACACCTCAAATAACATTGTTCAAGAAACATTTAAAAATATGGTTTGAACAGTTGGGATATATTATTAAAACGCAGACGTTTAACACTAAAAATCTCAACTAAAAGACAGCAATATACCTATTCATGACACAGACCAGATTCTTCTATTCCTGTTTTACAGCACAGCATTACCTCAGAACAATAACATGGAGATAATAGGTTATTTGATTTAAAGGCTAGAGAAGGAAAAGTCATCTTTTGTCCTTCCAACGATTTTTGGGATTTTTTTTTTTTGTTTTTGTTTGGTTTTTTTTAGCGATGCAAAACAGAACTATACGGTAAAATTTAATTAACTTTCCTGCATATGTCTATGCATATTTCCACACAGTCTACGAGCACATATATAAATCCATAATTAGCTCACACATGTTTATACACTCACATCTCCAAATCTGTAAAACCAGTATGGGCCTGATTCATTCTTTTGGAGTCAATGAAAGACCTTCATTCAAGTGCTCTTAAATTCAGTGGAAGCTGGCGATTGCCCGGTATGGATGCTATTGAATATTACAGTAGGTATGTTTGTGCTAAAGGATTTTAGTTATTTCTAGAAGTTTCATAAAGAACAGTCTTAACAAGATGCAGATGGCAAAATGATGCACAAAGCAGAATGCAAAAATCATTGTGGTTGAAGTTAAAACTGTGTACATGGGTACATTTCTTCCCCGTCTTTGCATTGTAAATATATATATAAAAAAAGAAATGCAAGTATCTGGCCAGGGAATACATTTGTTAAAAAAACAAAAACCCAAACCAACTAAGGAAACACCCTGTTTGTTTGCTGGTGAGAAATACATTCTAACTTCAAACAATAAATAATACTTTGTACTTTTGTTTTAGGTTAAAAACAAAAAGCAGTAAAAACATTAGAGAAAAATAAACAAACTGAAAACTTGATTCTAATAAATTATGTTGTAAAAAGATTGTAACATCTGCTGCCACTACAGATGTACACACAATTTCTGAAAGAGAAGGACTTGTTCCTCTTTAGTTGGCTCCTAATGTAGAACAGTGTAACTGTTCTTACCCAAGCTCACCATTACAGCCTAGTGGCACTGTCTGTTTCCAAAAGGATAATCCGAGCTGTTGTCCCTTATAACAAGATAAGTAATGGGTCAAAAGCTTGAACATGACAATCCTGGCTGTCAGCTCCAAATTGGGAATTTAGCTAGAAAGTATATATTTAAAAATCATCTCATGATTATGCAAAAAAGCAGGGTAAGCATAAGGTTTTCTTTTTTCCTTTGGCACACTGGCATCAAGGACTAATAAAAAGAAATGAAGAATTACTCGATTTACAGGAGCAGTCTTCTCTGTGAGATGTACTGCCCATTCACATTTATGTCACACTGCACCTGTGCGTCGTAAGTATAACTAGGATGACCTGCACAGAGCGATGACTACTGAAGAGTCCTTGCAACTACTGCAAATGGCAATGAAGGCAGCTTCCTCTGCTTCTTCACTCTTTGGCAAAAAATAAACTCTGTGTTGGGACTGCAGACTCTAAAAGGGATAGAGAATTCATTTTCATTTTCAAATGTGTATGGACAATGCAGCTTACAGAAAAAGAAAAAACCCACCTCTAAGACAGGTAACTATTCTTTCCTCTTCAAGACATTGCCCACTCATATTCTGCTTTGGGCAAACTGTGGCAGTCCTGCTTAAATCCTGAAGAATGCCTGCATGTGGTAGGTGTACCAGCTGGCGAATGTAGGGGTGAGCTTTGAAGTATCAGCTACTAATCTCAGTAAGTAGAGTATTTCAACATCATTGGAGGCTTCCTTGCTCAGACTAAATCAAACATGAGGTATCCAGGTGGACATTTCTTCACAAAAATCATGCACACAGCCCAAAACTTAGCTAGATAGAATCTATTAAACAGATCTAACTATCGTTGTGCAACAACAGATTCAGTAGAACTGGAAAACTTATCAGTACTAGAAATGGCAATATTCTTCAAATACTGTTCAGTCTTATAAAGACTGACTGCTGTTTCAACTTTTTGAGTACCATTGAACTTTCTGAATACTGTAGGAACATGGGTATGAGAAGGAAACTACATTAGACGTGAAATTCAAGGAAAGCATCCAGGAAGAACTACCTCCAAAACTGAATGGAGCTGCCTGTAACATATATTTTCAGTAGAAGGATGTAGAACAAAATTCCTTCTCGACTACACTTCAGATGCACCTGTTAGTCTACTGATGCCTTTGAGGGAAAGTACATCTTGTGTGATCACTCCATGATGCAGGTATGTCTACTTTGGCAGCAAAAGTTGAAGGTTTCTTTCTCTATGTCATTTATATATACAAATATTTATTCAAGAATCATCATGTCCTTTGAAATATAACTGATTGAAATATTGCCTGAATTTGCTACTTGGAGCTGGGTGGCAGAGATGCTGGATTTGCCTATTATCTCTGTGAGGAGAAGCAGCCTGGAGTTTTGTGAACAGAACCCTCCCCAAGCTGCAAATGAGAGCCTGGTTTGGCACTACCCCTACAGGCAGAATCTCTACAGAGAAGATTAGGGAGGCCAAGATGATGGTATACCTGATAAACAGGCAACAAAGATCCAGTATTGGTCTCTCCCTGACTCTACTCCCTCCCCCACAAGTGTCACCATCATCAACCAAGTTCTGTGTTACCATCACAGAAAAGCTGCAACAAAGGGTAACAGAGAAAAATAACTTTTAAAGGCTGTAAGAATCTGCAGCTACCTCAGTTTGAGAATTCCAGATGTTATTATGAATGGCATTGTTTACAGCATTTTAAGAAGCTTTATGAAGTCTACCCAGTGGGAAGCTAACATAGACTTGGCCGTCATGTAGCAAAACCAATTACACCATTAAACAAAACTAACCAATGAGTTCTCAAAGGAAGCTTATGTCAGCCAAAATTAATATCCTACAAATAAGGCTGAATAAAGGAAAAAATGCCAAGGCCTGCTGTAACGCTTGAAAACTTTGTAAACACCCATTTATGAAAAATCTCTTATATCTCAACATACTTCACAACTCACAATTACAAATATTTTGAAAATAAAGTCATTTGTCTGGAACACGGGTTGGCAAAAAAGCAAACGTGAAAAAGTAACAGGCAACAAAAAATGTTGTTTAAAGGCAACAACAATTTATTTCTTCTAACTGTCCATTTTTATCCCATATGGAATTGAGAAACACTTGAAATATTTGGGCAAGTGTTTAAGACAGGGAATACCTACTATAAAGTGGGGAATACCTACTACAGAGTGAGCATTCACTAGTTCTGCTTTTCATAATTAAAAATGCTATAGCAGTATGGAGAGAACTTTGTCTCTTTCACCTAGTCCAAGCTTGACTTTAATACTTGAAGGTAGAATTTTTAAATTAAAAAACCTATTATGGATAAAGAACTAAGCAGTACATACGCTATGTATGTAGCACTACTATAGCTTTGTCCTTTGCTTCAACGTCAAAAGATACTCAGGCTAATCATGTTCATTTAAAACACAAAACTACAAACTGGTCCCATAATTACCCACAGAGCTGTCCATTTCAAATTGTGGGTCACAGAGCTGTCCATTTCAAATTGTGGGTACTTCAACCACAACTGTGTTCTGCATAATAGTGGTACGATATAACAACTTAGGAATTAATCTTCAGTCTTTTACATTTATGTGATCAGAACTAAGTAACTTGGTAGGTGTCTCATGCTCCAAACATTCAGCTTATTAATTCGAATACAAATCATATGCAAATGTTATTAAACTAATAAATGCAAAGTCTGCTTGTCCTTGTTGGCTCCTCTTTCAAAACCTTTAGAGGTTTATTCCGAAACATACAAAATTCAAAGACTCCTAATAGAAAACACTTCCAGCAAGTGAAGAAGCTTCAGTTACGGTTCTTTTCAGGAGAGCAGAGGAAGCTAGTCATATTAATGTGAGTCACTTAGGGCAAGCTGTATATTGCATATCCTAGTTGTAGGTGAGATTACTACAGTCAACTAGCGCAAGGTACCAGAGTACTCTCCTGCACAGTAATAATTTTGATATGAAATGTTTCTGTTATGCTCCAGAAAACATTAGAGTTTATACAGTTAGAAAAGCAGCATCGAAATGAGACATGTTTTAGTACTAGTAGCTTGTCAGCCAAGACATCCATTTTCTCTCTTACAATCCATCAAAAAAAGGAAGGATTCAGAAGTTACACTTTATCTCAGGAAAATCACACTGTATTTTTTTTCAAAGAGCAAACAAAATCAAGTAATCTCAGCTAAAACCCTATATATTTTGGCAAGTAATGTTTGTTATAGAATTAAATAAATATTCATACAACTGTTGATATATAAATATTAATACAATATTCAATTTCAGCCCTATATTATCACAGAAATTCCTATGCAGAAGGTCTGCAACCGTTAGAAAAAGCTAAATTCAAAAATCTAGGAAATCTGAATATTAACCCTAAAGATTGTTTTGAAGTGATAATATACTATAATTGGGAGCATTAGTCCAGGAGGAAATAAATAATTCTGTATTGAGAGCAGGTGCTGAACTGAGCGCTGTAAATAAAATCTAGTATACATTTTGAAGAATGCATATAAAAGACAATATTGGATGGTTGTTTATTATTTGACCATCATTCATGTTTTGCAATAAATGAAAGGAGGATTTTTTTTGAGAAACAATACAAGGAAACAATTAAAGATTATATTGCTTGAAAAATAATAAAAAAGCAAACCTTTACTTCAGCATTGCTTAACATTTGAGTGTTTGACTTTATAATACTTACGCTTTTATTACAAAGATATTGGCAGAAGTTACCTTATTTTTCTTTTAAAACATTAATTATTTCATTGATAGGCAAGACCGAAGCATTCCTAAACAGTTGGTTCTGCAGTATATCTACATATGTATGTATGTACATATGAACATATATACACACAGATCTATATGCATATACATAACCCTCTACACAGAGTTATCTTACAAGAAGGATGATTTTGCTCCTAAAACGCTGAAAGAGGTTTGGTTTAAATTGCAGCTCAACATCTATATATCACAGATTTCCAGCTGTAAACTTCGGAGAACGGTAGTCCTCTTTCTTTTATTCTTTGTCTTATCTTTGTATCAAAGACTTGTACCATGTGATATATGTTGTCTGGTACAATGGAACTAGCATGAATAATAGATATGCAGGAAAACCAAAGATAAAATAGTTTGCATTCTTAAGTTCAGATCTTGCAAAGGAGCTTACATGGTCTTAATGCTGACACCAGTTTTAGTATGTATTGAAATTTAGTATACGCACAGCTGTTTCAAGATCTACTCCCAAATGACTCATTTGTTTTAGATGTATTTTCTTTTCAAAAAACCATCAATAAAACAGAAGCAAAGCATAAATAACGGAGGTAAAATTATTCTACCTCTCTTTCGTCCATCTTCAGCCATTGTTTGGGATCATCCTCGGTGGCTAGGTAAGCTATCAGATCTAAGGCAGTAAGCCTTGTCTGACGTCTGGATGACACAAAAATAAGAACAGGCTTGGCTGGGGAATGACTCCGAATTGCTGTTGAGAAAACCAGAACTTGAGAATTAGGCCTCTTAATGATAACATTTAGAGTTTCTCTTTGCAATACCTACGCAGCTGATACACCTCTCTGCAGATGATATACAGGTATGATACTTAGTCTCTATTCTGCCAGATAGAGAGAGAGCATATATAACCTCTGAATCAAAGATCATATAACCGTGCTGAGCTGAGTCTGAGCCAATTTGCCCTGCTACTTCAGTGATCATCGTAAGCTAATTAAGAGCAGCAGTTAGGAAAAAAATTCCAGCGAAACACCACAAAACCTGGACGAGCTTTCTAGACTTCAAAGATTGTGAATTTCTCTATCCAGCCTAATAAGTATGTTTTGTTTTTTCTACCCTGCTGGGACATGTTTTCTCAAGCCAAGTGTCATCAAGGTCCAAAGCTTGATTTCTGCCCGACCCAGAGCTCAGACTGCATTAACTCATGTCTGCCTGCAAAGAATCACTTCAATCTACCAAAACCAGAAAAGACAAGAGAGGTATAAAGTGACTTTTCAAAATCTGCTGTCAAAGTGGGCACTATGGCACAAAAGAACTTTGTTTCTGTTGTTTAATTAGTCTGATATATTTAAACCAATTATGTTTCAGGACTTTTTAAAAAATCATTTTCTTAGCCCATGTTTGGAAAGTTTCAGGTTGCAGTGAAATTTTTATGGTCTCAGAAATAAGTATTGCCATGGAAATGCTAAAATAACCTTGACTACATCATTTCAAACAAGTGAGGAAAAAAGCCCTTAATAAATCATATGTGTACAGATTTTCTATCATCAACAAGCAGTAGAAGTACCTAGAAATCTAAATACTCGCTCTAAATCTCTTATAAAGCCATTTGTGTGTTTTCTCATGTAATGCTCATTCTAGCAATTAAATTAATGCATTGTTAATTTTTGAAAACTATTTCTTACTACTCATGAATACTACCCAGCATGTGCTCCTGCATATACACACACTCTACAGTTGTGAGACTATTGAAATAAGACAATGCAATGTGTGTTTATACCTTACAACTATATATGCCAATATATCTATATATTTTAAAAGCTCAGCATCTAATGGATTTTTGTTGCTTCAGGAACAGGTGTGGCAGAACAGCCTGAGACAGATTTATTGTTCATTAGTGTTTTTGTACAATGCTCTCGTGGAGGTGTAAATAATCTGAGCTGTCAAGATTGGTCTCTAGTCCACAATCAATACTTTGCTTCTGTCATAAGGCTAATTAAAGCAGCTAAAAAGTCACCTCACAAATGTCACCTCACAATCAACAGCAGTTCACATTACAAAATTTATCTTGGAGATTATTTTTAATTGATATAATAAATATTCCCTATGTAGCCAAAACAAAACATGTTCAAATAAAATATGAGTTTTTCTTAAATCTATCCTGCCTGCCAGGTTTGTTAAGAATAAAAAATTAAAAACAGAAGCATATCTAGATGCACTACAAATTTTGAATTTTATGGTTATTGCTCTGAAACTAGAATTATAGGAGGTTAGCCTGACTTGCAACTTCTGTTCACGGTTTTTTTTAATGCATACATACAGTGGTCCATAGGAAAATACCTCAGCTGACTAATAATATGTATGGTTTATTACTTTCTAAATCTCAAATATTTTTACACAAATGTTTCTTTATGGTGTTAGACACTGGAGGAAAACACATTTTATTTTCCCTTCACTAGCACTAGTTTTATTCTTCTGTTCTAAAGACATTACATTCCTCTGTTATATGTTGCATTTGCAGCATACATCATGTTTCAGACAAATAACTTTGGGTCATTAGCAGAGCAGATTCCCCCTATACATGCCAAGGTTACGTAGAGTAACACATGTTGTAAGAGTGCTGCAAATTAACTGTGTTAAGTGCTTAAAGTCTTTTTTTCTTTTACAGAAAGAAGGAAAAGGTCTAGGAGCTTGTTGCTTACCCTGAAACGCAGGTTTGTTCATGCTAGCCATGCGAGGACAGTAATGCTGGCCAGGGAAGCCCTGAATGTGCACCTCCAGAGGAACCGGGCGTACTGATGGTCGGAAGTTGAACAGACCCATCTACAAGAAGACATTTTTTTCAAGTTTAATCTTGAATGATGTTAAAAAATGTCATTTTGTTTTTCTGCAGCACAAATACATATCCATCTTTGGAAACACTTTTCATACCTGATTAATATTTAGCCAGTCAGCAAGGTCTCTGGCATTTGCTAAAGCAGTGGATAAACCAACTACTCTTACAGGCTTCTCTGTGTGAGATGAGATGAAGTTTGTTCGTGACACAATGACTTCCAATACTGGGCCTCTTTCGTCTCCTAGTAAATAAAAAGTCCATCAAAAAAGAGAGAAAAAGAAAAGGGTCAGATGTCTAAAAGTACATTCATATCGTAAGTACCAGCATGCTGCTTAAATTTTAATAACGACTCTGGTTAAAAACAACAAAACATGCTCACCTAGCAGATGAATCTCATCTATGATAAGAATGGAAACTTTTTGAACATAGCTTCTGTTCTGCCAGCTTCTGCTGACACCATCCCACTTCTCTGGGGTAGTAACGATCAGGTCAGCTTGGGCAATAGCTCTCATATCAGGAGTCACATCTCCTGTCAACTCTACAACCCTGTAATCAAGAAAGATGGTGGCTTGGCTTTACAAAGCTTTAGAACGTCTTAATGCTGAAATATTAAATGCTAAACATTAACTCTTAAAAGACAGAAGAAATAAAATTAAAGTAATTTTGTCCCTGCTCTCATACTTCTAACAGGATTTAAAAAAATGTTTTAAGTAAATTAACCCATCTGTTTTCCTAGCAAACACCATATAAATACCAAACACCATTCCTTAGCAAAACCATATAAAAAGAGGGTGAACCGGAGTCCCAAACAATCTATGGTTCATTTTAAAAAATGGTAAGAATATTAATATGCTATGATGTTAATCGTAACATCCTGTCATAGCCAGGATGAAAGCTTTCTCGAAGGCTACCAAGTTGCTGCGGGCTGTGCTGTATAGATTTCTGGTTTGAATAACAAGGCTAGACTTCAGTGTATCTTCATTTGTTGGTAAAATTCCATTAAGACTGGAGCAGAAGTTATCCCGAGGTCAGTTTTTGGGAAGATTAGCAGAATTTTTCCAACTGTTTGCCTCATTATTTTTTCAAGGTCTACAAAGAGCATTTGAGACGACCCATCATTTTAGACCGAATATAATGTATTTTTGACATTTTTATGACACACTCTACATCCAGTTGAACATCTAATAAAAATTCCTCTAAGTAATGTGTATCTCCTGTTATAAAATTCAGTCACAAGTAATAGAGTAAGTTTCAAAACAGTGATATTACCTAAAAATATTTTAAAACTACGAGGCAAATAATTTATCCTCACAAGCCATTAAAATAGCAAGAAAAATTTTAAAATTGTGAATTAATAAGTCACTGCTGCACTAATAGTGGGAATCTCACTGGTAATTTCATGTACACAGAGTAGAACCTCTTTCTATTGAAACCTGTAGTGTGCTTTGAGCTTTAACTTACAAAAAAAGCTATATATAGGAAAGGAAAAGGTCCTAAATAATGTATCCTGTCGATATAATTTTAAACTCAAGAGCATATAATTTTGGAAAACATCAACATGACTGATATACCTTATATATCATAAAGTAATCGCTGAAATCCAACCCCTGAGAAGATCACCAAGAAATTAATCTTACGGAGAAATAAAATTATATTTAATTTATATATGAAGTAACATACATGAATATGAGTATACCGTTCATGGAACTCCTATGAGCTCCTTAAAGCCGAGGTTTCTAAAGAAAGCTTAATGCAGATTGCAGTTTCAATTTCCAAGGATACTGCAGAGAGAAATCTGAGCTTCATATTTGTTAGACTGGCAAGTAATGAGAATGAAAATAGCTTGGTATCACAGTGCATCTCTCTTTTAGTTTTGATTTTGCTATCACTACTGTGACTATTGATAGCATTTTTTATTTTTAAGTACTAGAAATTTGAAGGATAGTATACAATCAAAACCTATTTTGAAATACTCAAAAGTATTCTGTAGATTTTATTCATACTTGATGGGCTGTTCTTTTGCTTCTCATTTCTCTCATTAGGTAAGAATAAACATACTTTTTACCAAGTTTTTCTTCAATCCTAACTTTCCAGTCCTCAATTCTTTCACGAACAAGCGCTTTTAAGGGTGCAATATACACTGCCTGCAAAAGAAAAGTCACAAACCCAGAAGTTAAACAGAAACCTTGTACTTACAAAGAAAAAAAAATTTAATACTTGTGAGATTTGAACATACTCATTATCTATAAAATGATTAACCCCTGAGTTCCTCGACCTACAACAGGATTATATTTAAACAGACATAACACTTGAAAATACTGCTTTGTTTCCTGGACCAATAACAAGCAAATCAAATAAGAAAGAATAATTTCTGGAAATGGAAGTATTTACCACACCATTTAATATCAAATCCACTCACATAAATAATCCCATTTTTTTGCCAGGACTATAAAATCTGCAAGTTAGCATTCCAGAACAGAAATAATCAGAATTTCCAGTTAGCAGTATCTTACCTGATTTCTAGTTATGTCGTTAAATTATTAAACCATCACCAATTAAATTAAAAATCTAATTATTTTAGGCAAAATTTCACAACATTTTTCTCAAAGAAGCCTGCAGTGCATGGGAGAATACTCTTGATGTGTAGAAACAAAATTTATTTATTTATTTACAGATAAATGTTTAAATATTCTGAAGCTTTTGAACATGAAGGAACTGCTACATGAATAATTTACATACATTCTTTAAGAAGTATAGCCAGGTTTTCAGCATTCTTAAAACCTAAAAGAAATAGTCCTTTGAGAACTGGCTATTTTGTAAGTCTAATACATAAGCTGAGAATGTATGAGTGTCTTGTTTACCTCACTTGGACTAACAAATTACATGAAGATACTGAAATTTTCAAAATAAATTAGGGATTTATGTACATGATTTCTGTTAATTTCAAAGGTTATTCTTTGGTAAATCTCACAGTCAGACACAAATATCTCTTCCAAAGACTTTAAAGCTAAAACGTGGTTAACTAACACAAGATGGCTAAGTCAAGATACAAATATATATTCACTTTGAAAACAAACCCCTAAAAGCTGAGTAATTCAAGAAATAAAACACAGGGGCAAGCTGGAACAGAAAATTGGCTTGTAGTAATTAATTTGTATTCATGTGGAGGGGAACTAATAAAACTGTACTACTGCTACTAAAGGAGATTAAAGCAGAAAACGCGAGTAAGTGCATAAAAGTAAATCCAGCATGCTTGTATGTCATGTTTTTAGATTTAACTCTAGTTGTACACTGATAAATATATAAACAAAACCATAATGTACATAATGCAAGTACCATTTTGTATCCAGACTGGTATGAATTGGAGAAAGCAAAATTCAGTTTACCATAGTCTTTTTCTAGGCTTTTGTACTGCTGAAAACGTGCCTACACAGAACGATTATAGCAAACCTATTTTACAGACCTTTGATGTGGGATACTTGTTAAAAACTCTAAAGATGGCCAATTCAGCTGCAACAGTTTTTCCAGAACCTGTAGGAGCTCCAAGAAGAACATTACAGTCTGTGTGATAAAGCGTATGAAATATCTGGGTTTGGATAGGGTTGAAGTGTGTGAATTTGTACAGGGCTTCATATTCCCGATGTCCCAGGGCTGTGACAGGCAAAGGCTGAAGATCCAGAAGCTCTAAAACCACAAAATAATTGTAAGTGAATGACAAGAGATGCCATAACATAACATAGTTTATTATGAAGATGAAGATACTAGCCGATACTTTAGTGGAAAACAACTTACAGTGAATATTGTTTGACTTAATACCTCATGTGACACAGGGCCCACATTTGGGTCATTGTTAACTTTGAGGAGGAAAAGTTTTATAGGTCTGAAGTACTTCTGCAAGTACAGTTGTTAGATTTCTGATAGTTGTGAACCAGCCATTTGCATAAATTAATCTTTTTCTTCAAGTTGTTTCCTCTTTACCCAGTTGTAGTAAGTTCTAAACTCACTGTGCTAGATTATATGTATGTCCAGCTTCTTATGATAACAGAATGCAGAGTCGGAGGACAGAATAGTCTATATTTTAGATTCAAAGAAAAACAATCTCTTTAAGAAGGAAGGGTTCTTTGGAGTTTCTAAGTTGATAGAGTAATACAAATCAGATGAGAACAACTGAATTTTGCATCTAATCTTTTAAATGTAATTAAAGACATAATCTTAATAAATAAACATCCTTTCAATATATGATTCTCAGTATATCTTGAAGGCATCTGCTATCCAAACAAATAGAGATTGTGGAATTTGGAAGATGATATATATAACCAGATTGGATTTGGAATCCTACCAAATTAAGGAGACTGCAGTGATTCTGCTATGCAGATGCTTGCTTTGAAGTTTGGGGTTTTTTTTTTTGGGGTTTTTTTTTTTTTTGTGGCTGGGGTCTCATTGTCTTTTCAGGGTGCTTCACATTAAGGTATGATATGGGATTCACAAAATCTACTGAGGCAATGATGCCTAATATTCTTCACATGCATTTCACTGATACCTTATGGCTGTTTTATCATTCCCACCGAAATTGTGATTTCTTGGGCTCTGCTGAGGAGCAAGAAGGTTTTTTGCCGAGCAGGGCCTCTATGTACTTCATTGTTGAGTGGGAACCAGATGGGAATTGAAATCAATTATCATAAATCCTAGAGGCTCCATAACTGGTGATGTGTAAATATCTTTCTGTTTCTTCTGAATAGTAGTCAGTGATCAGTCAATTAGATAAAAAGGTTACACGTGCTTTTCCAGACAGCGTAGGTACAGTATAACAATAGCTAAACACTTCACAAACACATGTGAATTTATGCATGCCAAAGGACACCACCGTATGAGAACTGAGTATTTCTGAAGGCACTCACTTCACAGACTGCTAGATGAGCCAAATGAAATCACAGCGGAAAGGTTTTACAATGACATCAGGCACTATGAATGTATAAAGCAATTTATGTATCCAGAAAAAAAGAAGCAAAACACAAACATATGCTTCTGTGCCAAGTGTTAAAAAAGGAGGGGGAGGGGAAGACTATGACTTGATCAGCAGTGCTGATTTGAAATGCGGTGTTTGGTACTGTAACAGTGCTTGCTCTGATGAATTTATTTTAATAAAAATAGTACAATGTTTTGTATTTTCAAAATCTTAACTGTTCTTTTTTCTTTGCTGAATGACATTTATAATACAACTATTCACCCTGAGATTATTTTTAACCAGTCCAGAAGAAATGTAATGCTTACGAGCACTAAGATAAGACATACTGCAATATAGAGATTTGCTTAGTGTGATATGACAGTTTCAATTTTTCTATGGTTTATAGAGACCCTGTAGTAACTAAAAGGCAGGTATTACACTGAGATGAGCTGCTTTTTGTTCAGAGAGCTTTAAAGTTTGTGAAGAAATGGTTTCAATAATACAAACATATCACAAAATAAAATTCCATATCCTTTTCTACAATGAAGCAGAAGTTAAGAGATTTATTGCATTATCATAAGGAATACCAATATAAGAAAGATGAATTAAACCAAAATGATCAAATTTGAAGTTACCTGTGTGAGGTGGATGTCTCTCTGGAAGAATCAGATGTTGAAAATTTATGATACATACAGCCTCTGCTCCTAACCATCTATCGGACACAGCTCGAATGTAATATTGAGAAGGAAGAGGTTCAAAAATTGGGATTGTGAATACCAGCTGCTGAGGTTCTTTAGTAATGACCTAGTGCAAATGTGTAGAGAGTAATTATTGCACAGACAAATCAGTACTTGGAAACTCAGAGTTTGCCTCACTTCTAGAAGCATTTCCAACACAAAGCCATAAAGTATGTGTGCAACTTCATGTGCAAAACGTTCACATCTTTATAAAATATTTCATTACTGGGAATGGATTTTGATCCACGGACTTCAAAAGATTAAAAATAAAGTTGGTTCTTTAACAGTCAAAACCATTACAGTCTGTCTTTTTTCACCTGGAAATAACTGTCCCATGAAATACGGAGGAGACAAAGGGACATCTGAGACTAGAAAACATCTCTGTGCAAGTCCAAGCTTATCGTGTACATCTGAAACTGACAGCTGCGCTACAAAAATCTGCCTAAGTCAAAACACTGTTTGACCTTACAAATATTTATCTCACTATTTTTGTCTTGCTATGAGATTCTAAGCAAAATCCATTACCTGTTTTTTTTGAATGATGAAGTACTCTGAATGATAAATGTGATCATTAGTAGGGTCTTCTACCCAAATCCACCAGGGCTCTCCAACAGTGCCATGTACCTTCAAGAATAGAAAAGATAGCTTTGTTATAATTGTAATGAGGTTGTCGAGATTTGTTGGGTATGTAAGATACATTTCTAAACATTATAGGCTTTCAAAGGAATACAAAAATATAGAAATCAGAGGTAAGAGCAATGTAACATTTCTAATTAGATTAGTCTGCTTAAAGATCGTGTTTCACTAGGAGTTTGCTTAAGGTATGTATGATACAAATGGAACTGAAGCTAGTGCCCCGGCTGTCTGTGAGTCATAGACTGAACTCCCAGGGTTTCCTCCAGGCTCCTAAAATAGGAGTCCTTTTTCCTTTTTTCTCCTTGTACTTCTGTCTTTGGATTCTGTACAGAGCATTGTCCTTTGCTATCCACTGCTCATTTTTCAGTCAAAAACATTCTCTTAGGAAAAACTGGACACTGAATTCTGACATTCCTCTCTCCTCCTCTCTCTCTTCTCCTCTCTCTAGAAAAATATAGTAAGTGGATTCAGAATGCCGTAGATCTAGTCATTGCCACAGGTGAAGTGAGAAAAATATAAATAGCGCTGTCTCTTGATGATTCCTGTGCCATCTGGCAACCCTTTATTCCATGCTAGATTTTTGTTTGCTTCGTTGCGTACCTTATTTTGCAATGCCAGACAGAAATCATAGCTAGGTGGGATGCTCAGTTAAGAATTTTTGTTTCTTTGTCAGAATAAATGACTTGTGCCAATTGTACAATTTGTACAAGCATTTTGCTTACATATCTAAGAAAAGAAGAAAAATGCATAGTAGAGAAGTATGGAAGACATACTATTAAATGGACATGGACTACTGATGTTTCTGATGAGGACTGTGATAACGTACAAATCCAGTATGAAGACAAAAAAGTTGCAATTATTACTAAACTTTAGTGAATAGGAAAAAACACAATGCACATAGTTGCTTCTAATAACAATTTTAAAAGATCCAGGAATCTGATGTTGATTAACACAGCACACATTATTTTCAGCATAATTCATTATTGTCTATGCATTGGAAAACATAGACTGGCTTTTGAAGACAAAAGTGTGTACTAAGAACAGAACTATGGTGCTCTTGTTGCACAACAGCTAAGTAGATGGTCAGTAAAGACGCTGTCATTCATTTTCCCTAAGTTTGAATTTCACTAGCAGCTTCTCTGGGAACTGAAAGGACACAGGTCACTGCAGGTGAGGTGACATTTTGAAAAATTACATCGAGCTTAGGAGAATTTAAGACAGGAAAAATGACTTAAGGAAGGCGACGAGGTTCAAAGCTCAGAAATTTTATTATCAGCTGTAACAGCGTCTTAGTTTTGGAGAGTCCTGAGACAAAGCTGCATGGGGAAAAAAGGGCAATGTGGGAACGGGCAACACAAAACACTCTCCAGTAATGATTCGCAAGAACTCTGGGGAGCTCTTAAGAACTGACAAGTACCTGCACTTTGGGCAACCACTGCCCTAAAACTCCATGTCTGCTATATGACTTGGCTAATTAATAGCAGTTGCATTACTCTGTATTTCTGCTGGATTTCTCCTGGTTGCAGTAGGGCTTACTTGCTCTGTCTGGGTATGTTTATAGTCCTTTGCTTCTAACAATACAATAAGAATTTTCTGGGATATGGCTCAAAAGCTTTTACTGAACTTAAGGGCTCTCAGCACTGAAAAATGCAGCCATTAAAGATCAAGATAATGTCATATGACTATCAAAACATACCTTCTTTCTCTGTAAAGGCAAATGCGAAATTTGTGATGAGATCATTCTAGAATTAAGTATCCAGTGTAAAGCAACGGTCTCAAACCCATGAAATGTTAGCCCAGGGGAGTATTTCACTTAAGTAAGGTATTAAAATTTTTAATAGCCTGATTTTGACAATTTCCATTCTTTGAATAAAATTTTAGGCAGCTAGTTTTTGTACAAATTACTGCTATACCTCTAAGTTTCTACAGTAGTTTTCTAAATAGTTTGCTAAAATACTGTGTGATGATGGAGAAGCAGTTTTCAGTGTCAACGGCTGAACTTAGACAGTTATCATTTTTTAAAGACTACTAAAATTTAACAGCTTTTTTGTTTTTTTTTACTGTGATGGAAGTTTCATTTACTGAAGAGACAAGAAATCAACAGCTACCTTACAAAAAAAACCCCAAACCAAAAAAACAACCTGAAAGTTTTCCAAGTTTTCACGAGTACCAATATACAAATTCACACAAAACCAGCTACATCAGTTGCACTGATAAAACAGGCACAATGTTTCCAAAACAACCATTAGGAAAACTGTGCCAAGGGGTCATAGCAGAAAACACATTTTTGCCAGAGTTTTGCTCTAACTTTAGATGTTCAGAATTGAAATAAGAGAGTATCATTTGTGCAGGCCCCTTTTCAATTTGTAAAAATGTAGAAGAAACTAGATTCTGTAGAAAAATCTAAAAATGGATTGAGAAATTACTTTGTATTAAGATACAGTTTAATATGAAGAATGGTCATAGGTTTTTTTGGCTTTAATAGATTACATGTAAAGCGGATGAAAGACTGAATAAAAATTTCAATTCTAAAAAGTCATGCTTGTTTGCCTTCTGAAGTATTACACATAAATTAGGCAGCAAAACATAATTTCTGTTCTAATTCATGTAAGAAATCCATTAAAACAAATTCTAACTTTTTATATTGTAATTGTTAATCCTCCATTCATAAGCTAATTTGGTGAAACTTCAAAAAGAAAAGAAAAAGCCTTTAGGCAGGGAAAATATATTCTAAAATCATCTAAATGTTTGTGGAATAAAACTCTACTTGTGATTAAGATAAATTTGTAATCTAAGAGATTTTAATTTTTTTTAAATAAAAGAACAGATACTTAACATCCACCTTTCAGAATAATTTATCTTAAGTATAAAACTCTTAAGTGTAAAAAAAGAAAAATATGCTTGCTCATTGAGGTATCTTTGCCTTGTTTCTGTAGAAAGTTTCAGAAGTACCAGCAACAATACAATGCCCCCATGTGGACATTTGTATTTCATTTAGATTTATTTTAGGTCTATTTCTAATGAACAGATTCTGATTCACAGGGTGTGGGTATATCTAAATGTGCAACTAGTACAACTCCTTTCATATGAATTTGCACCATAAAATATGGATGAATATAATACCAAACAGAAAAAAAAAGGCATTGATGCTGTGAATGTACATTTGTAAAGCCATAAAGAGCAGCAGAACTTGACATACATGAACTGTATTTCAAGGCTTTATTTTCTGCATTTGACATTCATTCATAGTTCAGAGAGCCATCTATGTCTCCCTTTTTCTTGCTTCTCCTTTCTGGGTACTATTTCTGGGTACTATTCTGTATACTATTAATTACCAGTATAAGCACTTGCTTCAACATGTTATAAACAGTGCAATCCTGTAACAATTAATGGAAATAAAAAGATGATCTTTGTGTGCCGCCTTCTACAAAAGCCTTGAAAGGTCAATTCCATTCCTATTACTAAATTCGCTTTTTAGCTAAAATAAATATTTTTTTCTTATCCAAACAGCTATGGACTCCCTGCAATCCCCTCCTTTACTGAAGCTAAATTAATGTTTCCCCTCCATCCTTCACCCCCTTTTTTTTACCTGATCGTTCCACGTGAAGTCAGGAGTGATGTTCAGCCGAACTCGGAGAACTGTGCGGGTAATTGGTTGAATCGTTGCTTCCATTATGATGGAGGGGATTTGATGGACACACTGTTTTACCTTTAACCCAATCTTCACATGATGCAGCATATGACCTGCCAAGAAAACATTAGGTGTAACAAATTTGCATTTCCAGGAAAAATAATACAACTCTGACTTTCAAATAGGATTTTACAGAGAATTATTACTACTTGCTTGTTTTGCTCTTAGGTGCATAAATGTCTGACCCTCTTGACCTGGCATGTCTGAATATTTTGTAATACTTAACTTGAATTAGCAATTTAGAGCCTAGAAAAGTCAGTATTAACCCCCCTGTTGGCTACAACTAAGGGGTTAAAATAACTATTAAGAAGTCACACTGAAAACATTATGTCAAGCTACTTCCCTTTCCTTTACTGACTCTTTGACCAGGCTCTTACCAAGCCATATAGTTCTTTTTAAAAGCATGAACACTGACCTTTTACTTAATGAAGGGCACACATTTGAACTTCTACAATTCCTCTGTAGTGATTCTAAGCAGACAGAATGCTTTTCATAAAACTGAATACAGATAGTTAATAGTTTGAAAATGCACACAACTGGCAAACACCTCACAGCTTTCAGAATGATCTTTCAGAATACACCAGTGTGCAACTGAAACAAAAGAAAAACTATAGGTTGCAATGTCTTTTTATTTTCTATCACAGTCATGGTAACTAAGGCAATAAAGTGATTATACTAATTAAAAAAAGTTTCCTACCTGTACTTTACAGCTAAAATCTCTGTTTCCTTGCTATTACTTTTAAATATAAACCAAAGTATTTAGCAGTGCTTTTTTCCCCCTGAAAAATATTGCAACTTCTATCTTAATTAGGAAAAAAATTTGATTTATCACATTTTTACTGGAATTACTTATAAAGTTATGTGGAACATATTTTAGATTTTAATTGTAATGGTCATAAGCATTCACTGTTAAAAGCGACCTTACAAATGGCTGCTGATAGTTCCTGATATCATTATGTGATTCCTGAGCTCACTTTCCCATTTAAAAAAAGAAAAAGAAGAAATCCTATTATTTGCATTATCTGCAAAGTGAAAAGGTGATACAAACTTTTTTTTGCTATTGCATGAATTTTAGCCGCATAACATCTTGCAGTTGCTGGGTTTCTGTATTGATCCTGACTTCCCCCTATCATTTTTTCTTATTTAACCAACTGGCAGATTTTGTCTCACACAGGTGTTTATCTACACTCTGAAGCAATGAATGGCAATCTTGCTTAAGCAGCAAATCCCTAATGTAAAAGTTGTATCACATATTTAATCACTTTAATTTGCAGTTGGTAAAAGAAGTGCACCACCAGCAAGCGGATTATTAAAACCCAAACCAATTATATTGGTACAACTTGGTGATATACACAGTATTACAGCATACTTGCATGGTTGCTAGCTTTTGCAATTGGAGATAAAACTTCAGAAATCATTTCAAATAAAGGTAAGTGCCAAATACTCAAAGACACGGCCGCATAAGCTTATGTAGGCAAGTGCTTTTCCATGCCGAAAATCACTTCCTGTATCACGATGTGTGAGGTGAACTTCTGTGTTTGTACATGACAGCACTGAGATTTGGTACAGTTATCTGCTAGGGCAAAATAAGGCTCCTCTTAAAACCTCTATAAAATCTTATAAAATTCTCTCTCTCTGCCCACTCCTGCGTCCCCCCCCCCTTTTTTCTAAATAGTTACAGTATGAAAAACTATCAATGGCATTTAAACAATATTAAAACTTTCTGAATAAAAGCTGACTACTCAAGAAAATAGGTGTGTTTAACAAAAGAAAAATAAATTTTGCTTTTTCCACAATTGCCATCTGAACTTTGAAAAAACAGGGCTGTTCATCTCACATAACACCATGCTTTCTTGGCTTTCTGGAAACTCTATGGTTCCACTGCTAGAGTGCATAGAATGCTGTTGACCAGTTCATGGTACACTTGAACCTGGGATCTGTGCACACATGTTCTTCATTCACTGGGATAGCTGGCACCCAACTGATGCTTTTATGTCTCCCTAGGCCACGGACTGAACTAGCCAGCTAGCTCCTGTCTGTTTTATTCTATCTATCTCCAAGGTCACAATAACAGTTAAAAACAGAAGAAGTGCTAAGACTGAAACCAGTCCTATGGAGTCAGAGAACAATGCAGCACCTGGAAGCCTTTTCTCATTTCAACACAGCTTTGAATTAAAATAAAAATAAGGTGGCTGCCAGGCAAGCACTTCTTTCACACCCTTGGTGGCAGAAAGGGAGACTAGACAGGATGAAGCGTGCTGAGCAACAGTACTTCACAGACATGCACAAACTTGCTTTGATGTTTATAAGGCTGAATAACATGAAATATTATTACTTATAGTCAGCAATAACCTATTTTGACAGTCAAAGCCCAAATCCTTCTATTTTAATACAAAATTTTTGCTTCTCCAAGGACAGGTATGGGGAGAAAGATTAAAAAAGAAGAGAAAAAAAGCACTAATACAGTTAATGGAAAAGAATATTAAGTGTTAAAAAAACTGCACAAATACACAACAAATGAACAAATCAGAATAAAAGAGTGCTAGAACACTTCTGAATAGAAAAGCACAATAATGCTTGTACTTCAAATAAAATGTTCTATTTTTACTACATTTAAAATTACTATGTATTACAATGCATAGTTAAAGTAAGCTTTTAAAATTTTCTCACAGTCCTTTGGGTTATTGAATAAAAATATAGCCTCTAATTCTGCAAAATTTTACATATTTATTCAACTTCTTCCAACATAAATTAGGCATGTAACAAAGCTTCCTAACTTAAGAACGTAGTTCTCTTGTCAAATGAGAGAAATATCAAGTCAGAGGTCATAAACTCTGAGAAGCAGTAACTATGATTAATTCATTTTTAAAAAAAGTGGTGGTTTGGCAACTTGGCAATAACAAGTACAAAGAAAGCTCAAATAAGAAAAAATACACTGAGATAGGAAAAAGAAATACATTACAAGCAGATTTTTTTTTTCAACTTCAACCAGCTGGTGGACAGTTTATGCACAACAATTTATATACACATACTAGAAATTGTCATTATGTCTACCCGTAGGCTTGTGGATTTTCTCATTATCAAAGTGTCAAATCCTTTAAAAAATTCCATTAAGGTTTTGCTGCAATGACACCAGTGACAATGAATTCTCCATGTTCAATGAAAATTAATGCAGTGTTTCAGAAGCAGGCTGTTTACTGATACTACAGCAGGACATAATAAACTGCTTTTATTCTTTTCCACGTTAATAGTATTTCAATACTAATAAACAAGGCTGTATTTTGCCAACTGGCAAAAATAAAACAGATGAGTTTTAAGACAGTATGTAACGTGAGCAAGAAGGGAAGCACAGGTCAACATAAATATGCATACATACATATAAACATAAATACGTATGAACATACATCTCCATTCTACATGTAGTCTGGGTTTGGGAGAACATGGGCTAGCCTTACCCTCAAAACTGTGCTGTACTACAAGCTGCAGAGACTGAACAAACCTTCTTTATTGGACAGACCATAACACCATATTAATGTGTCTACAGGGCTTCCAGACCAGAGTGGTTATCTTAACGAATGGCTCAGCTTTAGTTCAAAGTTGCCCATTGATTACTCATAGTTTAAGCAGATCAACATTGCTGATTTCTCACCTATTTCATCTTTTCTCATGTCCTTCATCTTGTCTATAGTGAGATTCTTCTCTTCCAACTTTGAGAGGACTGATGGTGGTAACACTGAGAACTGTCTCAAAGGGCTAACCCAGCCCCACAACCGCTTGTCAATGACTTTGCTGAGATTCAGTAGTCGATATGTCATTGCAGGCCAACGTTTCCTAAGGGCAATCTCAAAAAGAGCTCGAACAATACGAGCTGCATTCTAGAGAGTGGGAAAAAAAAAAAGAAATGTTGTAATTCTCTCGAGTATTCTTTGTAAAATGAAAAGAATCCCTTAGACTCATCTTTGACAAACCATAACAATAGATTTTTCTTTTCAAACTTATTTCAAACAGTCTTGAAAACTATTTTTTCCATCGCTGACTAATGGCAGAACTACCTCACGATTGCCTACAGAAATTATGAAAAGAAACATGTGCAACTAATTAAAGTTATAGTGGTAGGTCTGCCATAGAATTTTGATCACAGTTATGCTAACATTAGAGAGCTCTAAAATTTATTGCTTCTCAATCACTTCCAAAACAAATTCTCTTACTGTACTTAATATCTCCCTCCTTCCCTCCCTGTATATACACCTGCAAACTCAGTTTATACGGAAATTCAAGTTTTAATTTTTCACTTCAGTTGTGCTTCCACAATAGCATCCAACACTGAATTTCACAACATTTGCACAGAAGTTTAACAGTAGTGACTTTTTCTGACATGTTACTATCTTCTGAGACTACTGTATTACCAAACTGTATAAATCTGCTTTGGACTTGGAAAAATAATTATTAACATAAGCTTGAATAAATTCAATCTTATCCTTATTTATATATTTATAATCTTATCCTGATTTATTTACATATATTTTTTATTTATATACTCCTTTTATAAACTTATCAAGCTGTATTATGAAGTTTTTTTGGTGAGGGGTTTTAATGCCTGGATTAGCAATTCTGTTCTTGATTCATTGAATAGAATCATTCTCAACTGGCTCTTCAATGCCAATAGGAATAAAAAATAAAAAATTATTTGGTCATGAGAGGAAGCATATGTTACTAAAGCAGTGTATTTCTTTTACTTAGAAAGGATGAATGATTTCTTAATACTCACTATCCAATTAAAAAAATTCACAATTAGTAGCACTGGTTCCACATGTACAATTTATGAAAATCTGAGAAGACCATGTTGCCTTACTAAAAATGCTGCAATTGAGACAGACAAACAAAAGCAATTGACTTACTTAAAAGCAAGGACTAAGAATCATACTGAAAATGATCTTGCTGTGCAAGTACCATAGTTTTTATGATGTGCATAATGATTTCAGAATTTTCTCATTTATACCCATACGTGCTAGGAAATGTAAACACTTCTGAAAAAGGTAATGGTAGTATGAAAATCTTGCTGAAGATTATGTATGCTTTTGAATATTGACTCTCATCTTTAGCACCGGCTAAATGCAATTTTACAATCAATTCTTTCCAAAAATGTTTGGTAAGGATGAGAGAAAAATGATTCAACGCAACATGTTGCTGACCATTAAAAAAAGGAAGAAAAAAAAAAGAGAAAGACATAAGACAGGCTAAAAGGTAAAACTTTTAAATCTATTTTATATATTCATTATTGTTGCACATCTGGGATTGTCTATGAACATTTTGTCACTTTCGGTTCTTCGGCATCCAGAATTCTAAACTTCCATGCAACACCCTTTCTCTCTAAGATGGGCTCTACTTGTGTAAGCAAGCAGTTCTGTGTCACAGACTTACAGTTCTCTAATTATTCTGTGTAGTAACTAAACAAAAATATAGACTAACATGTAAACTTGCATGATTCCTTCTAGTAAACCAAAGTAAGTGAATAAAACACAAATTACGTTTTGCAGAATGAAGTATAAAAGTACTCAAAACATAAAAAAAGGTTGCAACTGTTCACCAGATTTAGAAGAAAACCCAGTAAGAATAACATTTCTGTGCAATCACAGAACCAAATATAAGAATAATATTAATTCATATAATTCAATACAAGAATAATATTAATTCATACTACGGGGGTAATATAAACAAAAAGGACATTTGTTATTAATTAAAAACGCAACAGTCTCCCAAGGTAAGCTTTGGCAAATCTTTTCTACTTAAATATTATACCACACACATGCACACATACAAGGCTCTGATTTTCAAATCAATTTGCATAAAAATGTAGAAAAGAGTTGCAGATCAAGGCCTACTTACATCATTGCAAAAAACTCGGAGAATGAAAACAGCATAAGACAGCAACAGATACGTAAAAAATACTATTCTTACCTGTGCAACATATGCAGAATCTGAAATAAGGGAGAAGCTGTCAATCTCCCCTCTGCTAATGTATGTTTGAAGGAGGATATTAATTTTTCCATAATTGTTTTCCACACCTCCTGGAGCAGGAAGTTCACAGAAATCGTTCAGTAAGGTATCCAGCTCTTCTGTTTCTTCTTCTCTTACCTAAAACACAATTACACATTATGAAGAGGTTGAAGCGATTTGATATAAGTTTTTACACTGAAATCAAATTTTCCTTATAACATAGTTACATTATTTTTAAATCGACTCTTTTGTTTTAAGGAAAAAAAAAACCCAAGAAAAAAGCAGCAAAGCCACATCTTCCATGATGTAGCTAATAGACCATAATTGAAACTATCTTAACAGTGACACAATTACATTTTATTATTCATCACCATCTATTAAGGTTGCCATTGACATACAAAAATTTGATATGCCACAAAAATTGAATCTTCTGACCCTACCATCCTTCATCTGATGAGATTTCATTTTTTATTTGACCAGAGTAAAACCTCTGTCCATCTGGATTAGGGCAATCTTGAATTTACATTAAATGTACTCATTACAGTTACATAGTTTGCATGCGGCATAATAAATTTTTAACTCAAAACTGTGAAGTACTATGATTCATGCTATTAAAATTTTTACTGTTAATAAGATTAAGTCTTAATATGAGTAAAGAAATATTCATATCTACGGTTTGAATAATGCATAACATTTCACATTTTAACTGATGACCCTTACAAGGCAAAACCAGCATAAATCTACATATTCTTTGATTTACTGATAGTCTGTTAGTGTAAAACTTATTTAAAGAGGGTAAATGTTTGGTCCCTGCAGGGAACCAGCTGAAAGTAATTTTCATTTGGACCAGACTACCTGACATACAAAAGACCCTAAGACAATTGGGTTAACATCTGCAACTATCCAGCCACTGGTCCTACAGGAAAGAAAAAGATGAGGGACATGACCATCACAGATGACTCCACCATCAGGGGAATATTATGCTCTGCTTACAACAGCATTTTTGATAACTGTTCTGCTGTTGCATAGCACAGTACAGGTCAAATCCAGATTTGTATTTCAGCTACTAGTGACTTATCTATCTCAAAATACAGAATTTTTAAAGGCATTACAGAGACATGATTCTTATTAACAAAAGTCACAGTCTGTATTACACAGAGGGGTAAATCCTGAGTTTATTCTTGTGAAAACTGTTTTTAACATTCAGATCTGCACAGCAAACAGATCACCAAAAAAAAAAAAAAAGATGATGATCATGATACCATAAAAATCTGAGAATGCAAACTAGAAAAGCTATGCTTTAGTCAAGCAGCATCACTTCTAATTTTATTACAAATTTAGAAACATATCACATCATATTTTCCATATGCTTTCCTTTTAAATATTCAATTACGCTAAATTTAGACCTAGCAAGGCAATATCAGTATCATAAAAAAAACATTCTAGCTTGGGAAATGTTGTATGTATCACTGTGATACCTCACTGGTTATTATCTTCTATGATAGAAGAGATTACAGCAAAACAGGATTTCTTTTGGATAAAGAGATGGTAATACTCAGACAATGTGTGCAAATATGTAAATATGTAGATGGTGAGGGATTCACACTGCCAGTTCACAGAGACAGGTGAATGAGAGCCAACTCTGATCTGAAAGTTGTATAATTGTGGTAAAATGGCAATAAGCCCAAGATAATAAACCCTGTGGAGTTTGGCTTGCACCTCTATGAGATGGAAGCATGGGCAAACAAGGTCATGCTGACTCGCAATGTGTTGTACCGTGTCCTACCCACACAGGAGGCAAAAAGGGAGGTTGGAATTGAACTGAGTACAATAGTGCAGTTATCTTACAGCCAGCACAACAAAATCTGTTGCATCTTTCTAGATTTTCAAATACGAAAATAATTTACCAGAATTTATCACTCTGCTAATCTAGTATTGTTCTTTGCATGGAGAATACCACAGCATTAACTTCAGTGAGTCTTGCCTCATTTCTGATAAAGCAAATCGTTCAGGGAGACATCTAATAATGGTTTAAACTTCAAACAGGAAAAGCTGTCTCATCTCTGGGTGCACCATTCCAATGGACACTTACCTTCACCTGTTAATAATTGAGGAGCTGAAAAGTTCTTAAAAGCATTTAAAAGGATTTCTCAAAGATCCATAACTAGTTATTAAATGTGCACTATAGTTCAAGCTGAACTACATATAAATCTGAGTGAGAGCATATATGGTTCTTGGCAATTATGCCTACTTAGAAGACATTTTATAATGGTGTTTAATATTTAACAGAACTTGGCTTTGTAGACGCTATTTATGGAGTGAGTGCTACAGAAGTGTCTAGTTCTAAGACATTCTTTGTATGATAGGATACAAATTTACCTTTATCTGTTCAAACTCTTCAGCTTTTGATACTATAGCAAGAATATCACCTTCAGTTTTATGAGCATCAAACAATTCATTGAAAGTCTGTTAAAAATAAAATGAATTAATTTAACGATAAAAACAAAAATATACATATACATATAGCAGAAAGGAAAGAAACATTAACAAGACTTTAAAAGGCATTTACAGTTAAAATTAAAACTCTGAAGACCAGAGTAATGCAATTTAACCAGGAACAATTTCCAGAATGGCTCTCGGCACTCTCAGAAAAAGTCACTCAAAACTTGGGCACCCCAAAATCAAAAGACATGCAATCTATGGTCATTTCAAATAAGTCTAGAACTTAGAGTGAATAACTGTGTAAGACTAATTATACACAGTGACAGTAAACAGTTAAAAAGTTATTAATGCCCAGCTTTCATCTTTTGTTCAAGAACAAGATTTCCTACAAAAGAAAGGCTTTAAGATGAATGTGTACATCAAATCAAGCTTCTAACACTTCAAAGTTTTGTACAAACATATCTTCCTTACTCATTTACAACACCATCTGATTACAGTGCCAGAAGTTGTTCAAGGTTGACAATCTGATAGGATTTTCATGCGGAAAAAATTTTCTGTTATCAGACTCTACTTGAATGTGCCAATAGATGAACACACTGTCAATATCCAAATGTTTCTCATAACTCACCTAAAAGAAGGCAGAGACTATAGAAATTTCAAATCTCACTTCACACCAAGTCTAATTTTTCAGTATTTCTGTAAACTTAGTTTCTTTCTTTATTCTCTCTATTTCCCCTCGCCCCATTTCAGTAAATATGGTTTGAAAATATACCAAATAAATCAGCTATATATTCTGTAATATCTTATGACTATTTTAGGTATAGGTTCAAAAAGAAGGACCCCCCCCCCTGAAAATAGAACATCATATTTTACCTCTATAGTATTGTATTTAATATAGTAGTGGCTGGCAGTTCTGCCTAAATCTGTTGAAGAGAAAAACCCAGTTCGTTCTTCAAAGCGAATCATGCGGGCTTTGTCCAGTTTTCTGCCGACTTCAATCACCAATTGTTCTCTGTGCTTTTCTAGACCTGGATCCATCTAGACGTGAAACACACACATTGATTTGTATAAAAGAAAAAAAGTCTTATATAAATAATTTTATTGAGATAAGGCAGTTACACAAAGCCAGAAATCAAGTAAAAGGAAGGTACAGTTATTAAGTCAAGATTTTCCTTAGCTCTCACTAGTAACAATTAGATTAATATTACTGACCAGAGACCATCTGTACAGGATGAATTGATCAGAAGAATATTTATTTTACAATGCTTCAGGACATTGTATTGTGCTATCAATACACTGTAGACTGATATTACTTATGAAACAGTAACATGATTATGAAATAAATTTACACTGAAGTTTTTGAGAGAAGTTTTAATGATAAAATATTCTTCATGAAATTGTAATTGCTGTATCACTTCACAAAAACATGTCACCTTATGGTACCCTCTGTGAAAACGGCTGAAGATACACCTTGCCTGAGTATCTGACATGAGGATGGCTTTAATTATTTTCTATAGAGAATAAGCTTCAAACTGAATGTCTGAAATGTTTACTAGCAAAAAAACCCTCTAACATCCCCAAAAGCTTTGGGTATTTCAGGTGGGATATTCTAATTATTGAGTTACAGATGTACTGTATAAACATTTACCTTAAAAGCACACAAGGACTTGCTGTGCCCCATACCACTTCATATCAAAGTCCAGGATGTTGGACATTTTGTCCAAGTAATAAAGTACATTATCTCATCAGTACATACCGGGCTGGGCAAAACTCCCATCTGAGTGGGGTTGCTGCATAATTGTGTTTTTCCACATCATGCTCCCGGGACACCCAGACTGACAGGGATGGGCAAAAAGGGATTCACAGTCATGTTTACCCTGTGGTATATGTGTACCTGAGATATGGTTCTGTTTTAACAAGCAATGATTATTCATCACATTTGAAAAGACTGAAACTCTGTTCCAGTCCACAGGCAGCAGTCTTATTTCAGGGCTTGTGTAGTTCAGATTTTCTACAGAGTAAGTCATACCAGCCCTCTTGGTAAATCCGTACTAGAGATATACGACCAAGACTGCAGAGGAGCAGGCTTTAAGAATTGCTATGCTTTGGTTTGCTCTGGCTTTCCCTGGGCCAGGATTCAGTTTCATTTTTGTGCCAAAGTGCTTCATCTTATATTCAGTGAAGCTGCAGACGAACACAGTCACCTACACAAAGCAGCTGCAAGACTAGTTCCTAATATTCCCTGTCTTCGCCAGTTACTCTGAAGCTGTTTCTCCTTAGTTATGGCTTGCCTTAGTTTCAAGTCAAAAGCTAAGATGGCAAAGGTCTAGAGTGATTTTCTCAATAGTAAGTCATGCATTGAGGTCAGATTTCAGAGCAGAGGTGGTCAAAAAAATGTGATCAGGATGCCAGATGTTTAAAATTTCTTAAAACTAAAGAGGGTGAAAAAGATTTTTAAAAAAATCAAAACACTTCCCTACTCTTGGCAATCCAAATTACCTGCCAATCTTTTGCTTCATGTAGAAAAAAACTAAAACAGTAAACTAACACTTTTTTACAAATACAAGGGTTTTCACTTTAAAAGAAAGGATGCTGACTTGAAAAGGCTGTGAAACAATATTCTGGTCTGAAGAATCCATGGTTAGTTGCATTCATGTAGAAATTCCATAACAGAAATCCCACAGAGTATAAGATCCAGCCTAGAACACCTTTAAGCCGTACTCTTAAACACAAGCCTTGGTACGTCCACAGCAAGAAACAGAGCAGGTCTGGAGTATACATACAGGAATTTAAGAATGCATGATAAAGAACATTATTATTTTCACAGTTTTCTCTAGCTAACTCAGAGAAGTGTTGGGGACAAGCTCCTCTAACTTTTACAGATGTTCTAAACATAAACGTATGGATAAAAAGCCTTGCTTATTGGGAACACCAAAGCGTGGAACTAAAAAGAGGAGAAAACAGACAAAGGAGTTACCATAAAAACCAAACAGCCACCTTTCCTTTAGAACCATAAAAGGATGAGAAAATGCCTGTAATTCACATTACAGGCTTCGCTAAAATGACACTCACATTTACTCCGCTTTTTCCTTCCACTCTTTGCTGCTTCTTGCTGCTCATCATAAATTTTGGCCACTTTCCTAACTCAGTAAAAGGCATTATTGGCACTTATGGCAAACAACTTGAAAAGCCACAAATCAAAGCAGTGGGCCTGGAGTAGCCTCCTCCTGGGCACAGCCCAGAAATGGGGTAGGTGGGGAACAGTAATATCCCGGAAACAACACACTGGGTGGAGAATGTGTGGGTGCATGGCAGGTGCATGCTTGCCCTGGTTTCCTTGGATAATACAACACAATCTTCTGTGCCCTCACTACTGGATGTGGCAAGCTCCTGCAGAAAGGAGAATGAGTTCACATCTTCTCAATCCTACCGAATAGCTGGGAAGTGTGACCCACGGTGGTTATACAGATACGTGGATTCTGAATAGGTAACATCGACTGTCAGCCAAAACATGGATAGAAACTGGCACACTGCAATATTACTAAGAAACGATAAGATAGCAGTTGTGAAAACTGGATACCTACAACCAGAACAGAAGGAATAGAATGGCCTAAGTGAGAAAATCTATGGTTATGACGGATCTGTCACTATACCATCTGTGTACTGTCTATAACATACTAGCTTTGAAGTTTAAACTGGAATATCTAGAAGGTAAGGAGATTGGCATTGGTTTTGCTCCTACATGAATGGATAACACTTTAAATTGATATAATTTGTTACTGCCTTAACAAAAAAATAGGAATGACTATTATTAGCACATCTAATCGGAAGGAGAAGAAAGGAGGTTAGTGGCAGGAAAAGACAAGTGCTGGCAATCTCCACTTTCTCAGCAGCTAGATAAAAACACAAAAGCAAAGGGAGGGGGAGCAATTATTGTTCAATGTTTTTTAAATATATAAAAAATATTTCTGTTAGCATTTTATTACTTTTTTCACCTGTTATTACTAACACAGTTGCATTTATTTTAATCTAAAATTTGTTAACAACACCGATTGAAAATACCTGATTAAAAAAAAGGAGTGGGATAATAACATTTTTCTCACTAGCAAAGCAATTTTTGATTTTCATATATCTATTACTTTGTGATTTGTTTTATATAGTGCTATATTAACATGTGGTAATGGACTGTAAGGTTTTTTATAGAAAACAGATTTGAGAGGTCTAAAGGTGTCTGCAGAAGCTTGCTTAAACAACAGCCTATGTACTTCCACTGCAGCTTCCACTGTCAGACAAAAAAACTATCAAAAAATATCTCCTAACATATATCTCTACAGTTATAATGACCAAAACAACCACTGCTCACAATATCGTAAGAAATTAAGTCACAAAACAGATTCCAGATGTGAAATAAACTGCAGCTACAACACACTTGTGAGAGTTTCACTTGCATTAGGGTCAATTATTCACGTCTGAAATTTATTTAATATATGCTTAAATGCTTATAAACAGCTGTACAGAAAAAAGTAATAACATTTAAATAATCCAGAAACTATTAAACTTTCTAAAAATTACAGATAATGAAAAAAACTTTGAAAAAACCGTATGTGTGCTCTGATTTGTATCATTGCATGGAATACTTTAAAATAAAAAAATGCAAACCAAATGAATAAAGAAAAAATCTTGTAATTACTAAATCACAAGAAAGGAAAAAATAACTCAATTAAAAATGTCATTTTATAATTCATAATATGTCATGGGATGAAACATTCTAAAACAAAACCTGAAGGGGGCAGGGGGGAAAGTAACTTACTCAAGAATGCTTTATTTTATTATTTATTTCTAGCCTCCAACGCTGAAGGGCTGACAACGGGCTAAGTCACAGTAACTGTCTGATAAGAATGAATGCTGTCCTTTGGAGGATAACTTGGTCAGTTTAAAAGCATTTTTATGTAAACAGAAGGGGTCTCTTCATTTAGTGTTAAAAATACTCTGCTACAGAAAGTATCTTCCTTTTTCTAAGCACTTTAAAAGAATTGCTGATGTCAGGTTAAGTAGAAATAGCAAATATTTATCCTCACATCAGGGAAGGATTAGAGACCCAGAACAGGTTACAGATTTTTTTAAAACGCATTTTGTACCTGATAAGCTTTGTGACTGATGCCATATACTAATGGATTTGCTCTCATCCGTACATAAAGATAAGTGTAACTTATCCACTTTACTGCTTCTTCCACATTAGTTACTGTTCCAAGAGCAATCTGGAAATAGGAAAAGAGATAAAATTAAATGTATATGTTACCGCTGAACATAACTATATGGCTGAAAACATACGGAATTCAGAGTATCAGCTCTAGATTACAGAAAGTGTCAGTATGCTTCCGACATTTTAAAACAATAATAATAGGATAACTCCTATTTCAGAAAAATTTAGACACTTTCGTCTTATGAACACCTAATAACATTGTAGGTCCTGTGACATATTATTACAGATACAGTGACCCACATGATCTTTCTTACACATGCTTTTTACAATTCAAAGATGATACGGAGAAAAGCATGTTATACAAACACCAAAATAACATAATTCTCTAGCGAATATGCTCAGGGTAATCTAACGAAGTGCACCTTTGACAAAAAATAGATCTATATTTAAAAGGTTAATTTTTCATACCAATATAAAGGCACTTTCTGATTCAATCCTAAACCAAATGATACCAACAATCCTTAGGATTTTCTTCATCATGCCCTGCTTGGCATTCTGTTTACACACAGCTTTTACATATAGTTTTCTCCTTTTATATCTGGCAAGTCAAACATACAGGTACCTGCTTCATTTTCTGTTATATCAAAACATAACAAAATTGAACAGGTAACATGCACATATATAGACAGTTATTTATTTATTTTTCAAGGCTAAATGAGGCATACCAAACCAGGTTTTTTAATAAGTGACTTTTTTTTTTTTTGCTAACTCACCACACACATATTTTTACTTGGTAGCTTCAGCTCTGTTTTGTTTTGGTTACATTAATAAGAAGCGCTTTACTGTCTCATTCCAATTAACCTAATTTTACAAGGATAATTTAATATTTCCTGCATGTCTCACAAGCAAACATTTTTTGGTTGTTCCTGGTTGTTTAAAACAAGCAAAAGTCCCT
The DNA here is from genome assembly GCF_000710305.1 of Buceros rhinoceros silvestris. Classification (NCBI taxonomy): domain Eukaryota; kingdom Metazoa; phylum Chordata; class Aves; order Bucerotiformes; family Bucerotidae; genus Buceros; species Buceros rhinoceros. The sequence goes on along the minus strand of NW_010417394.1, from coordinate 32,183 downwards.
CTTACCAATTTTTTGTGATCCATTATTAAATTTTTAAAGTTTTTTTTCTTTTATTGGTGTTTTGATTTCTTACAAACATTCCACATACCCTGTCAAAAATTAAAAAAATCCTACACAATGTGTTTTCATATGCATGTTCAGATATAAACACCTAGACCTTAACACAGAACTTTTTGAAATAAAAGAAATATATAGCCAAAAGTAATAATGCAAGCCAAATCTGCCTTGAGTAAAAATAACTTAAATCAGGCAAAACCTTCTTGATATCAATGACTAACAGCATGAAGTAACCCCAAGCTTTGTCTCGCACATTTCTGAAGTGATGTTTTGTTCTTCAACAGCATAAGGAGGTCAGGGAAGCCCCATTGTGCTGTTTTTTTCAGAGTACATAGCTACATAATGCACTGAAGTACCTAGAAAAGCATCCAGTTTTTCATAGACTACTACAGGGAAAACATCTAACATAGCCCACAGGTAATTATTACTCAGTTTGCTACTCAGATTAATTTCTGCATTTGGTTTCTTTCCATGATTCAAACATCTTTCAGAACACAACTTGAAATAGCATAACAACATAGTCCAATAGTAACTTTTCCCCCCAAAACAACTACTTTCACAATCATGAAAACATAGAATTTTCATTACCTAGGACAGTGAAGTCTCACAATTAAAATGAAATAAAGAAACCACTTTTTTTTTGCCTTATTTGTTCAAATATCTGATTGTGTTACTTACAATTACTCATTTCCACAAGTTAAAAGTAAAACTGATGTGGAAAAAAGTGATTATGAAATACGGTTGGTTTCAGATATGCTATAGAAATCTAATACTGTGCTTTCTTTCCTCCCCCAACTTTAATGAATAGTCACTGAATGAGGACAAAAAACCTGCAACTTCTAATTATTTGCTGCCATCTAGTGTTCAAGTAAAGTTCTCACGGATTGTTTGAAAATCTATACCTTTGTTAAAACAATATGACAGAATTTATCTTATTAATACAAACATTTAAGAGTACTTATGAAATAAATTATTTCCAAAGTTAGGACAGGACCTCTTCTAAAACCTAGCATATGCAGGATTCATAAAATCAAAATAGACAAGATGATAGTTTATTAAATAAAAGAAAAAGTTCTAAACTTTCTAGTGTTTCCTCAACCACATATTAGGTATTTAATTACAGATGGAATAATCAATGAGTAGAAATATTCACTAAGTTGACATTGTATTGTCTGATTGTACCAGCTGCCACAAAACACTTTTTTTTTTTTAACTGTTCAAAAATACAAATGTGTTGCACTTACAAAATGAAAACTTGAGTACAGGTCCTACTCACTGTGTCATTTTAAGTGAAGAAAATCATCAGCATCACAAATTTTCAACTAACTGTTCAATGGCTGATGTCATCATCACCGCGTGCTGTGCTTAGTCTGCATTTTCATTAAATAATTTTTTAATAAATGTTATCCCACAGACTTTATCAAGTTGAACAGTCTTTCAAAGGAGGTGATTTTCATTTCAAAATTACGTAGACAGATACAAATAGCACAGTTTTTTTGGGGTGGTTTCTGAAAAATGTTTTTCTCTCTGATATTTCTATACAGATATTAGAAAAGGGTGTAAAAATATTACTAATATATACTGCATGTATTATATAATACATAAAATAATATACTGCATTTTTTTACAAGAGAATGTTAAATTGCTATTATATTTGTATAATTGAGTTAGATTACATGAATGAAAGATTTCTAGGTATAAATCAAATACTTGTTGTTAAGATAAGAGAGCAAGGAATCTTTCTAGCAACCTAATAAGCAATTTTCTGTTGGCTTTGGAAACCAGTGTGTTTTGAATTACCATTTCAGCATCTGAAGTGATTATGGTTTTATTCCTGTGTGGCTTTTGAAATTATTTCTTAATGCTAATAGAATTGTCCTAAGTCGGACAGAATCTACTTCAGTCACACGTGACCAAATGACTATACGTACAACTGAACTATGTCAGGGCTGTCACTGTCTGTTAACTCAAAACAGCTTGACTTCCGTATGGACACAGCAGAAGGAGGTGCTGGGAGAACAGATGAGGCTGCTTGTCTCATGCAGGTCAGGTCCCATGGCCCTGTACACCCAGCGAGAAAACACCAGTTTCCCTCAGCCTGCACTTTGCGCCATAGCCAGATTAGCCATTCAGTCACACAGATGGTGAGTCATTTTTTCAGAAGGGGTTTGAAGGAATCCTGTGTCACTTCTGAGAACCACAAGAGTTGCCCACTCTTTCAACTCTTTTTTTTTTTGCCTTGAAAGGTTTGTCCAAAATAAACCTTTTACATTTCTGGCTTCACAAAGAAAATCTTAAGTAAATGTATGGAAAGGCACACCCCCTGGGGAAGGCATACCTACTGTCCTGCACTGCAAAAATCAGCTCTCAGGGGAAAGGAGTCATCCCAGCAACAAGCTGGGGTCCAGCTGTGGACGTCAGGGCGGGCTCTTTCAGGTGGAAACAATTAGGGAAGGAATGGTGACCTGCATTGTATTAGCTATTGATGATAGTTCCCAGAAAAGTTAAAGTTTATGGTCTAATTAAACCACATCCCCAGCATCTTATCTTTCTTCCTGTATTTCCAGAATACACTGCCTTAGGTATTTTCTGTTTGCCAGCTGGTCAGCTGACCTAGGACTCGCTACTCTTGACTACGCATCCTAACCAGCTGTTTCTTTCTTTCTTTTTTACGTTCCATTAGGCCCAGTGGTACAACTTCAGCAGCAAAGGAAAACAGCACCTCCACACCTATGTTCACTCTTCTTCCACTCACTTTTAGAAAAATAAAGAAAAACCAACCCCAAACCAAAACTCAAACCAAATCTGCAGGAAAGAATTCTCAGTGGATTGAGGTGCTGAATTACGTGCTCAAAGTCTTAATTTTGGAGTCAAGGCAGTAAAGTTTGCTTTTCCCACCCTGTATCTTTCCTAAGAACAAACGCACTGAGATGTGAAAGCCAGCATGCTGTCTTTGAGACTAGGTAACAACAAATGCAAAGAGCAGAAGGTGGCAACGAGAAGCAATCACCATAAATTTCTCCCAAAGTCTTAACCATTGCTTCTCAAGTGCTTTAATTAAAGGTATTGCCTTTGCATTTGATACCTTTCAATGGATTTTTATTCCTTTTTTTTTTTGGTACGGTTTTTGAACTACTCTACCTTTTATACGCAACTCCCTGCAGCAAAGAGTTCCACAGTCTAAGCGCCCAGCTGGCATCCTTTTGAGTTTTCTGAACTTGCCACTGACTCATCTCAGCCAATATTTCCAAGTTCTGGTCTTGGGAGAGATACGACCTTTCACCATGTCACTCATTACTTCATAAAACTCTGTCACATAATCTCCCATTTGTCTGCCTTCTTGCCTGAAGCGTGCAGGTAAACTAGTGTGTTCCATTCATAGAAACTGATCTGTTCCTTTCACCATCTTCTCTGAAAATTTTCTGCTTCTAGAAAATTAATTTTGAAATGGGAATTAGAAATATTCTGACATTTTTGCATCATTGCCCAAATTTTTTCTCCTGCACCATATAAGCCTAGGTACAAAATCCAGGGCTCCGGATTCTACTTAGTGATTGCGTGGCTAGGATGACATACTGTATCACTCGAAGTACCTGTGTCATTGCTTTATTCTTACCACCTGCCTATTTCTGCCAAGAGAACTGGTCTAGATAAAAGCAACTTCATATTCTTGTGGAAACATGGAGTCTTTCTGTATTTCCAACTGCTGCCTTGATTTTACTAGGCTTTTTCAGCTACTGATCTAGCTGTAATAAATTAAGAATTTAAACCATTTAACTGGTTTCTCTTTACAAGTATAGCATAAGCATTTTTATTTCCTGAATGACTTGCAATAAAAGCAGTCCCTGCTCCTAAAATATGTTGTTTAATTTTGTATCAGTGGAGACTTCCTGGCACTAACAACAGGCTGTGTTACGGCAAAGATGACAGTGGTCATCAGCATGCTGTCTATATTGCTTTAACAAATCAGTCAATAAACACACTTTTTGTTTCCATATATTGCTATTGTTACTGCCAAAGGGACAGTGTCTGTAAAAGACGAACAAAACTGAATGTGCTTCCTAAAATCAATACAATGGTATATGCTTTAAATTATTATTATTATTGTTATTATTTCAGAATTCTGTGGCCTATGGAATAGTCATCTCCAGGTAAACATAACAATTTCTAAAACATCGGTATCCTTCTCAGAGGATTGCACTAACTTAGATCAAATCAGCATATACAGAAGTTTAGATTAACTCCAATTACAAAGAAATGAAGCTACTTTCCAAAAAGCCCTCACACAATAGCTCCTTGTAACTGCTGATAGTATTAATTTCCTGTAATTTGGCAGGTGCTAATTCTTCCTGCATGTCATGACAGAAGGATAAGTAACATCACACATAGCAGATGACAAAAAATTCGTGGTTTCATGCCCTTGTTACTCTATTGTTTTCAGCACATTCCTTTGCTATTTCTATGAACAACTATTTATCACAGTGATTAACAAAATTCATCTGCTGTAACTACTGCTGCTATAGAGTCTTCAGTAATTTAAAGCCACGAGTACACTGTTCAGATAACACTACCATTACATAAAATCTGAAAAGAAATAGTTCTGTCTAAACGAGATTGTCAGTTTTCTGCACATTATCCCAAATCCTGTAGTAGAAGTGCTGCACTTGGAAGTGGTTTTTATTACTCTGTACACCACATACTTCATATATATCTTTGATTGGGTAAGTTTAGATGACTACCCCCTACAAAATGGAATTATTGTTCTATCCCATCATTTGTTTCTTCTTTAGTTCTACTATTTTAGTAGCAACTAAATAGTTTTTATCAGGGCAGGAGGACTATGTTAAATTTATGCCCTTAATGTAACCAAATTATTTTTGCAGTGTCTACTAGCAATATTTTTCAGAGAACTACTTGAGTACCAATTACTGTTGAAAATTCAGTAAATTTCTAATGAGATTTTCTCTGCTTCTGGGAAGAATTTCAGTAATGTGTACACATTTGAAAAGAAACTACTGAGCAGAAATATATATTTCTGTGGACAAACAAATTTATCTCATTTTAGGTAAAAAACTAAATAAAGGTTCATGATTAAAATTGTTTTTATTGTTGTCAGTCTTATCTAGAATTTCTGCAACTTATTTTTCTTTTGGACAGTTTTTAGTGTTTCATAATTACTGTCAACATTAGTATTCTAAGCTCCCCTTCTCCCTTGAATGTCTGGCTTTTTGATACCTTTTTTCCTCTTCATTAAGTATCCATTTGGACATACTCAGCTGGTGCTAGAGAATGGTATTTACCTTTCCAAGTCTTCAGTGATTATTTTTTATTTAAACAGCTTTTAAGCTAGTAGAGAGCTTAGTATGAAATGCTGGGAAAAGAAAAAAAAAAGATACTACTACCTTTAAAAACTGCTGTTAAAATCACTATCCTGAGAGAAATTAAAATTGTTTTGTATTCTAACAGTCAACCAGTCTGTTCAACCTTCACTGGTTTTTTGGTGCTAACTGCACCGAGATCAAGACTACCAGCAGTTTGGTACCTTAATTTACTATCTAGTAAAGTAACATAAAGAAACATACAAGCAGACACTTGCTACATTATAAATATTTATAAATATTTTGTTAAGCCATTCTAAATACTTCTCCTGAGTTAAATAACTAGGACTTAAACCTAAGACTTTGCAATCTGTACAGTGGCAAAGGAGAAGAATCCGTAAGTGTAACTATAACCAAACAAGTCTACTCTTTGATCCTGAAAACAGAATACTTTCAGATTTTTGAAAAATTTTTCTTCTGCATAAAAAAGTTCAGTGACTGTAAATTCACTTGTGTCCACAACTCCAAACAAAACCCCCTTCCTTTAAGCTTGCATTTAACAATCACTGCTGCTTTCTGGAAGATTTGTGCATTTTGGAACAACACACGGCCCCCTAAAACCTCTCGTTCTGTGCAGATTCTTACATGTTGAAAAATAATAGCTTACATCTCAGTCTTTCTTAACTAAGCACTTCCAGCTCAGAGGAAATTAATATGACTGGAACTCCTGGTTTATTAAGTCAAATCTTCTTTTCCCCGTATACAATCACATCTTCCATACAAATACCATCACTAACTACAAAATCTTCCCCTTAGAAAAATATTAGACTTCTTTTATCTCCACAGACAGACTGTTCCAGATCTTTTATTTCAGGCAACCTTACTCATGAGCAGGATGATTAATTCTGGTACTGGCCTTGATCAAAAAGATTTTTTTTCTTTTTCTTATTCACCTCTAGTTCCAGCTAGTTATAGAGAGCTTGAAACTTTCTTTTGCTAAGCTAACCAATGAGATTTTTAAAGGTATGTCAGGAAAGCATTTTCCTCACAAAAACTAGCTCCTCTGCTGGAGCTGTGTGGAAGGAACTTGAGGTTCCAGGTATAATTCATGTGGGCACAGCAGCACATCCACACACATTCCAGACAATCTGGAGCAATACAGACCAAGCCTGAAAAAGAAGTAGCATATAAGTCATGTCATTTGATTTCCACAGTAAATCAATCAATCAGAGAGATCTTCTCTAACCCAGTTCACCACAGGTGCTAATTATTCCATTGTCTTTGTAATTCTTCACTGACGTGAGGGCTCTTCATCAGATGGGAGGACTAAACTAATACTAAAATTTAAAAAGTAGAAAAATAAATCCTCTGCTGTGAAGGAAAGAATATCAACCTATCTCTTTTTACTCTTTTCCCCTCGTTTACGTGTATCTCAAGAAAAAAAGCAAAGCTGTTCTGTGAAATTTGGCTGGATTCTTTCCTAGAGAAAAGGTACACAGTATCTCAGGGCCAGATCTCTCTCTTCTCACTTCTTGGGGTGCTGAACAATAACTACAGGTAATCCTGGTCTTCACATCCAATTTTAGGATTTAAATTACGACTGCTAATGTATAAGTTGCTACTAACCAATTTTAAAGAACTGAATATCCATTCAGTTCCACTTAGAGAACATTCACTGGTGTCTCTCTCCAGGAATATACAAAAGTGTTGTCAAAAGGAAATGGTTGAGAGCTCTACACCTGTCCATATGCCTTCCATTTCTTTTTCCTCTTTCCTTTGTGGTAGAAAGAGGGATGGGAAAACTGCAAATAGCTCCTTCTCATCACATTCGTGTCTCATGTTCATTTCTCTCTCCCTCCTTGTACTCAGACCACTCTGAAGCCTTGAGGTAAAGGGGAGTAGCTGTGAGCACAGAGTGTCAGTATTTTCATCCCCCACATTTGTCTGTGAAAATACTTGGAATACAGTCAAAGCTTATTCTGCTTCTGATTTTTAACTGTACCTGGGCAGAGATTTTTTTCCCCTGCTAACAGGAACTGAAGAAATAAGAGAAAAAAACCCAAACAAAAATCACGAATGATCAAACTCAGTCATTTGTAAAGAATCAAGGAATGCATATTAACATTTTAAGATGTCCCTGTAACAATTTCTGCTCCTTTCCAGAATTTCCTTTTAAAGTTATTCTTTATGATTGAATAATGCAAAGACGTTAAAGTGATGAAAAGTAAAAAAACAGAAATATGAAAGAATTATACAGATAAAACAGAACAAGCATCTTAAAAGCTCGCAACTATTCCTAACAGATCAAATAAACGTCACATCTTTCAAAGGGATAAGCAGTTTTAAGATGTCTCTGGATATTTCAGTTTAGTTGAACTCCTGAACATGAAAAAATGTCCAGTGCCTTTGAAAAACAGTATTCTCTTCTTCAATTAAGCACGTTTCAATTTCTAAAGTTTCCTTGTAAAAGGTATCTCTTGTGTGTATATACAGATTTTTAATTAGTTATTTTGATAGATAGCTTTTGAGTTGCTATATTTTAATATGACAGAGGTCAGTACTTTCAATATAACCACAGCATTTTCAAAGGAAATACATTTTAAGATTTAAAAGGAAGTAAACTGGAAATTCATTATTTATAAAAAATGAGTTCTGATTAGCACTGCAAAAGAGAACAAAGAGAAGAGTTCAAACCAAGTACATTCTTATTCCTATATGGCTGTCAACCATGTGGAGTAAGTTTGTGAATTAATCAAATGGATCAAAGGTTACCTCTGCATTTAGGTTGTCTGCAAGGCTTTCAAGAAACTGGCTTTCAATTGGATTCTGCTGAGTAAGAAGAGTCAGGTAATGACTGAGTTTATCATGAGTTGTAATAATGATGCCTTCTCCGAATTTGTCAAACTGAGGCCGTCCAGCTCGACCAAATATCTGCATGACATCTAAAATTCCAAGGTCAACAAAGGAGCCTCTTTTTGCAGCATATATTTGTGTTCCCTGGTTGAGGAAAAGTTAATAAAAATTAACATAAATACACATGAATATAATCCTGATGAGCTGAATACCAAAATTAGGCAAATATAGCATGATTTCAGAAGTGTACTTTAACTAATCCTTTCATAATCTTTGATATATTTAAATCTTTACTATACAAACCAGACTCCCACTGGAGAGAATCAGTTTAATGAGATATAAATAACATTTCAAGTCCATCAGACATTTCCCCTCCAGGCCCAAAACCCACAATAAGGATCTGGCTATCTATGTTTCTTTACAGGTTTCTTTTAAGACAGATACCCAAGTGCAGAGTAATGGAAGCTCTTACCTTAATAACAACAGCATGAGCAGGAAGATTGACACCCCAGGCGAGCGTAGCTGTACAAACTAGGACTTTGATATGTCCATTAGAAAACAAATTCTCAACCAAACTTCTGTCTTGCCGCAGCATTCCGGCATGATGAATACTAAATCCATCTGGAAACAGCTCACGTAACTGCTTATTTCTGGATCTCTGTACCTAGAATGGACAAGCGTAAAGATTAAATTCACTTCTAATTACAGTACAAGAAGTACTCTATTAAAAAAATTACAGGGAAAAAACCACTGAGGCTTATAATTATGAGTCATACAAAAGAAACTATTTCTGTTAATGCCAAACTTTTCATCAACACCAATATGTCATGATTTTCTATAAATTTGACTTCTGTTCTTACTTTCCAAAGAACACAATTGTTTAAAAGAATACTGTTATAAAAATATAGCTTCACTTGAACAGACATCCAAATTTACTGATTACCAGTATGAACATGGAATCCATGAATTCACATACTGCTTTTCAGGAAAAGCAACTCTTTCAGCAGGCAGCTAGGACAGGCTTGAGGCAGCAGGCCACACACTAAACACTAAGGAGGAGATACCCTTCCCTACCACCAGCCACTGCATCAGCTTGGCACAGTGTGGATCAATAATTTCATAGTATGGAAACAAACTGTTCACCTACCCCTCATTTTTACCTCCCCCATGCATAGCATGCTGGGATCTCAGTCTGCAAAATCCTCCTGCCTACCTCTGTGTATGAGGTCTGTAAACATGTCTCCCTTATTTCTGGGTGCTAGCTTTATCATGCTTCACCTAAACCAATATTGACTCAGAGTTAAGAAAAATTAACACACTTTCCTTCCAAACACTAAACTTTGAATTTCCAATTGATTTGGAGTGTGTCTTCCAGAGGCAACAGGGAAGGAAAAAAGAAACCCAACCACTTCCAGAGGAAACCACAATCACTGCAGTTCATGCCATGTTAGCCCAATCGGAACAGCTCTGTTAAGAAACAAGGCTGTAGGCTACAGCTCAAGTATCATAAAAACTACAGCTCTTCTATTACAATGAGGAAGTCAGGAGGAAAGCCACAGTAACCTTATTGCAGACAGGAATAAAAGACCTTCAACCAAGCTTAAGTGAGCTTAAATATGAGTTCAGAAAGCACGGTGTACACAACCGCTTTACCCTCACCCCGGCTACTCTTTTAACAGATCTTCATATTTCAGTGTCCCTGATTTGCCACAAACACCTCTGATTTTCCTCTCTTCTCTTACATGTTCCTAACTGCTGCACTCGCTGCCTTCCAAAATCGATTGCTGCTGAATATGACACCAGGAGGGTTGTGGTAATGATGACTCTAATATTTCTTTATTACCTTTGTCAGCAGAGATTCTCTACTTTCACAGACCACAAGAGATAAGTATTTTTTGACTATCACTGTATTTTCAGCCCTGCATACTACAGTGAATTAATTCTAAATAAAAAATTATTATTTCACTCTATTTTTTTTTAAAAAATCCTCATATATACTAGGACGCAGCCGCTGCAAGTTGACTAAGGGATACAGGGTGGGTAAAGCAAAGCAAAATATGGTTCACAGTACTGGCATACTGCCAAACATGCACAATAAATCTCTGCAAACACAGAAATAAATAGGGAGATAGAAATGCAATTATAAAGGAGGAGATGAAAAGAAAAATATTGTAGGAAAATGACATTTCTCAGCTTCACAATTATCCAGCTTCTCAATATCTCATTCTTCCTGCTTTAGCAGTAATTATTTACTACTCATTTAAAGGAAATCAAAGTCATCTTTTAACTACACATGATTTTTTGGCAAATTTAATTAACTGCCGTAGTGCTTGAAAATGAATAAACAAGAAATTGGAAAAGTGGCAGTGCACTTATGAAGCTTATTCTTTATGAACTAGCAAATAGAAACAAATATTTCATAAAAATCACAAAAGTACCAAGGTTTGCATTTATAGTTTACCAACACAAATCTCATAGAAGATAAGCACATGGAAAATTCACTCCAGCTGCAAATCTAAGAACTGTGACACAAAAGTTTGAACTAATTTTGATTACATTCAGAATGACTTAAATAAAGAAAATCTTCCTCTGTGATAAGACAACCATCAGAAACGTCACTTTTTTAGTAGAGCTTGTTGTATTGGTGTCACAAATATTAAAATAACTACTTTTCAAAAAGCACAAATACTGAATATAAAAAAAGTTACACTTTAAATATGTAGCTGAAAAAGCCAAACCTTGTTCTAAAATCTCCACAGTTTAAAAATCTGCATACTTTTGTTTGTAACCTGATTGCTTATGTTGTCTGCTGTGATCGAAAGACAGGGCAATCTCAGAAGAGTAACATCTTGTACTATTTATTGAAGGCAACTCTATTTATACAGTTTTAGGAACTACAATTTCAGTAATTTGGAGAAAGCAACTTTTGAATATAGGAAAAAGGAGGAGGAAGGGGAAAAGTCTGTGACACAAAACAAATCAAGATATGGCAATGCTAGGTTGACTATAATTCAAGTGCTTACAAGATTAAGATTAATCAACCATTTCAAAATACATAGGTACACCTGAATGCATCCATATAGTTGCATTCAGAAAGAATATCCACATGCTTCTAAGAGCTACCTCACATTCTACAACATCATCTCTGAAATATTTAATATTCACAGGTTGTGTCTGTTCACTTACTGAATTTCTAAAGTGCTAGACTTACAGGTTACACAGTAACCAATTTAGAGACATACTAAATAAATGTTTTCCGTCACAGAAGATGATGAACTTTCATTAGTGAAAAACAGCCCACTTTTGACATAGGAAAAAACAAATTAAGTCACTAACTATCCTGGATGATCCCATTAAATGCACAGAAATTGAATTAATTTTCCTTCCACAAATTTGTGGGCATTTTAAATTACCAAGATACAAGGCAAGTCAGTTCAAGACTAATAAAGTAACCCAATAAATACAAAAATAAATAAATAAAAAATAAATCGCGTATCTCAGAAATGGCTTGGCAGACTGCTCACACAGCATACCTTTTAAAGGCAATGTATTTGCAGACAAACCTTCTAAGCTCTTGTGCGAATGAATTGCACGGTTGTTCTATTAAATCTGGATCTAAATGGTTGTGGAGACAACAAAACCAACTACTAAATAAGGGAAGTGACGCTATAAAAAGTTATACTACTCCCATCTTGTTCCATTACAGACTAAAAGGTTTTGCTTAAAATTTATACAAAATCTTACTAAGTGCCTCAGGTGTATGGAGAAGTCGAGGTCCTGCACCGGTCTCCTGATTAGAATTGATTTTCTTTCTCCTCCCTTATTGCTCAAGAGGGCTGTAGATTTATGACCTTTGCTTACATGTGTGTCTGCATCTAAAGCAGTATGTATTAAATAAATTCCTAGTTTAGCTTGCTGCCACCTATATTTATGCCTCCTTTAAATGTCTTGAAATTCACAAAGTTCTTGATTAAGACACATTAAAAATGTCACAATTAGACACAGAAAAATGTGCTGCTTAATTTTACTGAGAAGTATGGCACACATCGCAGAAAGAAAAAAATATTTAGTCAAGCTTTAGGGTATTTCAGCTGAAGGTTTAAAAAAGATAAGACCCTGCCTTACTGTTTTCTTGCATATCTCAAAGGTATCATCATTCATAAAGACTATAAGCTGCACGCTTTTTATCTGAACTACGAATTGAATTCTATGTGAATCAAAGAATGAGATTTTAATAGGCTTATAGCTATTTTTAAAAATTTTAACTAAAAACCAAGTAAAAAGGAGTAATAAAGCTTGATTACAAGAAGCAGCCACCAATGAATGATAAGTGAAACATCAATTTATGTCTTTTCTTTTTTCTCCAATTGCTACACTCATCTAGAACAGACTAAGTAGATCAATGGCTACTCGGTAAGATCAAATTTTTTTCTTTCTGTAAATTACTTATTTTTCCTTTCTGCTTCCTCCTTTTGACGATATTGCTTGCAACTTCGAATTTTGGTGTTTTTTCCCACCAGTAACACAGTTTTTGACTGCCGTGTATTTTCTTCCAGTAACAGAAGTGGTACAGGCTACTCTAGTATTTTTCTCACGATCATCTTCCTATAGCAAAACATCATGCTTGTGACCGTAAGACTCAATCATTGTAATTTCCTTTCTCCGGAGTTCACAATAAAGCAGCACTTGCAGTTTGTTCAGGATGCGCCATCATATTTGTTCACTGCTTTGAGCAATTCGAACAATTTATTCCCATTCCTCATTCTCTGCACTGTCCTGACACCCTACAAAGCACCCTCCCTTAATTCTGAGGCCTCATTAGCTTCACTTCAATGAGTGTCGGTTCTCAGAGAGGACAGTTATCTCAGACATCTAAATCAAATAAACGTACCTTTTGCTGCAGCCTTCCATGAAGCACAGTTTTAATTAGTACTACTACTACTACTACTACAGTTTGACACATACAATTCAATTATTGCCAAAATAACTATTTTTTTAACTTTCCTGAAGATATCCAAAAGTGTAATCCTTAGGTTGACTTTCTAAATTTTTTAAGTTACAGCAAGACAA
>NW_010417394.1:0-18742 GCF_000710305.1 Buceros rhinoceros silvestris | reverse complement strand
TGAACCTGCTCTGCTGGCTCATTTAAATAATACTGATTGTCTTTCAAAATTTATGAGATCGAGATAAGATGGGAGAAGTCTCCATCCAGTCAGGAAGTAACGGGTGGCTGAGAAAAGCAGAATGAAAAAAGGGAGGTTGAAGAGTCTGTGGGCTTAACCCTGTTCCTTAAACACCAAAAACCCTAATATGGCTTCAGTATGTATGAGGACCAAGAGAAATGGAAAGAAATGGTCAAAGGATTGCATGATCATTCACCATTTTTGCTCTTCAGAATTTATGCATACATATTGAATATTAATTATATGAGTTAAATCTTTAACATTTTATTAATTTATTCACAATTGCCATTTCAAAGAAGAGAGATCAAAACTTTGTGCCAATAAAACCGTAAGAAGGGGTTTCTAAATATGAAGTAAAAATGTAATAATTTCTTGTTAGAGGAAAAAAATCATGAGACATTTTAGCATGCAGAGTTAAAGCAAATATATGAAACCTAGAGAAAATACTAAACCATGAAGATAAACAGCAATGTGAAGAAATAGAGATTGAAGACTACAGGGAGAAAAAAGGAATGCATTAGAGCTATAGTGATTTTACCTGAGGACTCTCCTTTTATGAATTAGAACTTTTATTTGTATTATTCAGTTTGTACTGTCTGCATTAGAACTAAGCTATCAGCAGCTGTTTCTAGGACAAGGATGAAATGGCATGTTATGTGGCAGCAGTAAGATTAAATTATTATTTTACTACAGAAGCAAAGAATTAACTTTGAAAGAAATTTTCCCTGAAGGATTTAAAAGTTGCACTACATTTCTGTGGTGAATCTATACTAAATAATTGGTCTTTATCTTGTATTACCTTTCATACTGCTTGAGAAACAGCATGAAATTGGAAATTATTAGTATTTACTAAAAATGTAGTAAAACACTAAATCACATATAAACAACTTGTCATGAAGCTCCTCTGAAAAGTTATAATCAGTAACTTTTAAAACGATACCTAATAGTTCAATACACTGGATACAGGTGTCCCTTCTGTCTTGATATGCCCTCACGTAACTTCCCTCGCTCTTTCCTGGGAACAGCAGCATTAGCGCCACTGTTTGCTCATCCTGCAGCAGGTTCCTGTGAAGAACCCAAAAACTACTGAGAACTCTCCTCAACCAAGATGTCTTACATGACCTAGCAGATAATCCCTGGATGGATGCAGGCTGGCCAATATGCTATTCTACTTAATGAGTATGCATGCTCATTCTCTACATCTTCACTTTTTATAATGTATCTAGCTATTAACTTTGTATAGTTATCCTGAAGTAATATCTCTGTCCAACACTTACTTTTTTTACTGGGTTATAATTAGTGGGTATTTGGCAAGACAGTATTTGAAGAAGGTAATTCTAGCAAACAAATGTGAAATCCTGGGAGAGGCAATAATCTAATTGTCTCCCTCCAGAGATTCAAGTTCACTGTATTAAAGTTAGAATTGCTTAAACCTACGAGTTACTGATCTGATCAATTTACTGAAATCACTTCAGTAAGTTCGGTAAAGTGCCCTAAAAAAATACCTTTGAAGGAGAAATAGAGTAGTATGACTGCTCTGCTTAAACATCTCCCTCTATCAGCGTAAAGGTAACAATTCTTTAAATGCAGTCATCAGGAGCACATAATTCAAGACTCATTTTCTGTATTATAGTATAACTGTTTTTCTCCTGAACGTTCTCCTCTTTGTGTGCATGTAAATTTCTACCGATTTAGGGTTGTCTCCTGTCAATTTGTAACTTAGAAATACTTGGTTAGAATAGGGATCTACCTGTTCTCAGTCATCCGTAGGCCACAGACTACTTTTTTAGTTCTTTCACTAAAAGCAATTCTCTCTACATGCACACACAATTTTCTGCAGGGCAGAGCTACCTTCAGTGAAAGTTTTAAAAATATTTCAGGTCTATATAACATACTGACTTTCAGTGGTTTGTATGACACAGTCACTGCGGGATGAAGTACCAAAGAATTTAGTTTCAATGTATTTAAACCAGTCAGAAAAACTGTATGAAAAAGAGAACAGAGAAGTTTATACATTTAGGAGCAATTGCCAAGCAGCCTATCCAAATTATGACTGTCTTGTTTTAACAGTTGTATTTTTTTATTCAAGTGAAATAATGGCCTCTGCTCTTCAAGGCCACACAATTTGCATTGCGTATGACTGCTGGTCTTGAGATATGGCTAGATGATTCTTACATTCTAGTACAGTGTTTTGCTTATCTTTATTATTAAAACTCCTGAACAAGAGGTAAACATTTAATTTTTGATTCCTCAGTTCTATAATCTATAATGCAGAAAAATGTTTACAGACCTCACTGATGATAGAAGCTAAGAAAATTTATTATTGCTTAGAATGCTACATTTCTGAGCCAGCCAGAGAAGCCAAGATTGAAAGAATCACAAATGCAAGTTTGACCATGCACAAATGATGGATTTGCAACAAGTCACTGACGACATAGAGAGTTTCAAATTACCTCAGGTAATGCCTAGCTGTTATAAAGCAAAATAAGGAACTACTTGTATAGACAATAGACTAGTTCAACTTCAGCCAGAATTTTATAACACGGACCATGGCAACCTGAACATTTCACTTCAAGCCAGACTGCAGTGCCTGTCTTGCAACCGAATGAATTACTGATTCTCAGATAAAAGAATTTAAGAACTTAGAATGAAATATAACTCTTCTGTTAAAACACACATGGAAACCAGCACTAGGTTTAGCTAGAAAGGAAATGTTGGTTATAATGACCCAGTTTAAGCCCCACTACTGAGTGAAAAATGCAGTAAAAATAACAATGACTTTCATATATTATACCATGATAAGCATTTTTCTATTGCTTACTGCAAGTGCAATAAAAATTCGAGAGACATTTTTGTACTGCTTCAGTATGATGAAAATCTAGACTGAACAGTGAACAGACAAACAGGTATCTGCGTCTAAATAATCTCAAATCTTATCAAAAGAAGTTTCAAAACATTTCAGTTTAGCAACAACATGAAAATTCACCTCAATTAATTGAACTAATTTTACAACATTGCTAGTTTAAAATGCATGCAAACTCATGTAAAGCTCTGGTTTTCTTTCTCATTAATATAAAATTAAACTGTTCTCTCTCTGGGAATAGATAAATAAAACATGTAAAATACAGCAAGGAAGTCCTGTCATCATATTTGTTACCCACTTGAAGAACACAGATGAAAAAGTCATCAAACTTGGTCTGTTTTGCTGACAGCAGAAGTTTCCAGTATGCTGTTAGAGAACTAGCCAGTAGGGAAGATACACAGCACAAAAATAAATTGATAGAGAGAGACAGTTTGATGACATGCAAGGGTAGCACTGCAATGGGGAGGATAAATTTGTATCGGTTTCAATTTGAATACTGAATACTTGTTCGAAGACCTGGTTAAAACTTTTGTTGCTGTGCTTAAACTGTGCAAAGATTTCAGCATTTCTGCTTCAACAGGAAACATACTGCATGGCTTCTATAAAAATCTTTGTTATATTTGAGAACACTTGATTTGCTTTGTAATAGTCAAAACTGCTGACCCATGACAATACTGGATGCATTTTTACTCTAAGACAAAGCAGTGTTTTCAAGATCTTTTGTATACAGCTGCAGATAACTTATTACACATCCTAATTTTTAGTGCAACTCCTCAAAGGCTATACTGACTGAGACATCATTAACCACGCAAGAAAAAAATCCATTTGTGAACATTAAGTGTATTTCTCATTTAATAATTAAACCGTAACAGTCCAGTACAACTTCACAGCTACGCAAAGTGACAGAGTGAGGATTCTTCAGAAGAATGGAATTTCTTTTACGAGTTTTATAGGTAATTGGAAATGGGCAGTATGAATCAAGTCTACAGGGTTTCCAGACAGTTTTAGATTGGCATAAATATGTAGAAGCAGAAAAAGCTAAAATTTATCTTAAAATAAGAAGAGCGATGAACCCTAGGTATTAAATATCTTGTGATTTGGTATGGTGGCTTTGTTTCTTCACTTTTCTAGCTTCTGTCCTACTGCATGAAAGAAATAACAATACTAAGCAGACATGATAAAAAAATGCAGGTACAAATTCCTGAACTAAGAAGTGAAAATTATACTCACCACTCATAAAGTAACTTCAACTATGTAACTTGAATTTTAACAAGAAAAAGTTAACCAAACTAGGTGAGACCATCTGCAGCACCAAAAAATTAGTTTTTTTCACTGATACCTGTGATTTTGAAGACCCATAAGAAAACGGATGTAATTAACATCACCTAAAATCTTATTTGTGTGCTAATAATATTAAACACATCTCAAAACTTAAGACATTTAGTTCCTCCTGTGTCTTTGCTATTTTAAGAGAATGTCAAGGATTCCTTAGTAACACTTGGGAGTTCAGGATCGCCAAATGTTAAATCTTAGAAGACAAACACTTTCAAGAAGTCTCCAAAGGATATGGAAAATTGTAGAGGTTTACGTATTTTCATACTGCAATGTTCATAGAGTATCATCTCATAATTATAATAAGCAATAATTATTTACTTCATCTGATAAAGTACTAACACACACACACACAAAATCTTAAGAAACCAACAGACCCTTAGGGGGTGGGACCACTGAAAACTGGTTTCCTTTGAATTTTTCCTTGTGCCCCTGTTGCAACTCAAACATATCCATCAGACTTCCATAACCTCATCTCTCCCAGTATTATCTCCCTGCCTTATTGTTAAAACTTTTCCACTCTAGCCTCAGGCCTAAAAAGTACATTTTAGAAATAACATCTGTAAGACTTACACCACCATCTGATTACTACCAACACATCTGACAGCTGTGTTGTCTTTTTTTGTTAGTTTTATTCCAAATTACTAGCAGGTTGCCCTCTGAAGTTCTGCAACCTCAGTGCAGAACTGTGAAGCCTGGGGACTGTTAAACATCCTTCAATGCTAGTTTCAAAGGTAACATGATGTCTTTACACACATAAACGGGCACCAAAAATAGCACCTAATAAGTGATGAAACAAGAAGGTTTATATTACTATGCTCTTTTGGTCAGCAGATTTGGGAATTTAGAGACAGATTGTCAGTTAAACTGAGGCAACTATTAGGCTTGCTGCCAGAGAAAACCACCTGATACGAGAAAGGAGCACTGTGCAGTCATGTCCATAGAGCTCAACTTTACAGCCAGACCCTGTTCAAATGTAGGGTACTATCCCACAAACAGCTGCTAAATTATGTGGTCCCTTGTAGTTTTACACTCTATCAACTGGGGAAAAGAAAAAAAAAGCTTTACTACCCACCTTTCTCTAAAAGAAAAATGCTCCCACATCCAGCCTTTATAGTCCTAATACTTTATTGCACCTATTAACAGTATGTTTCATATTGCAGATAATTGCTTTATAAAGTTTAAAAATCACAGAGATGTAGACAATGTATAATTACACGTATAATATAATTAAATTTGCCTTTGAAAGACTGTTTTCTATATCTACAGTTCTTTAAGCATGTAACTAGCATATATACCCCTCTCCAAGGCTGGTATTTTGAGCAAAGGTTGACTTATTTTCTTATGCAAGTAATTTTTATATTTGCAGAGATTTGAGGAAAAAAAGTATTGCATTGATGTCAATTTATTGACCTGTCTGTCTGGAGTTTGTAAACTAGATTAGAAATCCTTTGTCAAAACTGAGGAGCTTGCTATGGTTAAGATATTGTAATTCATACACCAATATTTTAAGGCAGGCTAAGCAGTTTCTTCAGCAAGTGAACTTTAACTGTCTTACCCACACAGCAGACAGATCTCAGAGGAAAATTAAGAAAATATCTCACATAACAAACATACCATGGAGACTAAATTACCTGGTACAGGAAGAAGTAGGGAGATGATTGTTACTTTCTCATTTCATGCAGCACATAGCAGCACAAAACAGATGAGAGTTCCTGTGCTGCTTCAACACCCCCTCTCCAAACCTGATTAATTTCCATTCTTCATACCCTGTTTACTTATCACACTTACATTACTGCTAATGACTGTTCAAGAGTGTTAGATACCATACTATGAGCTTCATTTTCTTTAATCTTTTAATTATATTAAGTCATCCTTCTGCACAATTAACAGTCATATTTGTTCAAATCATTACAATTTTCATGCATTTTCTCTCCTTAAAGATGCTTTTCAACTCACAACTCTGCCTTCTTTTAAGAGCAGCCTAATCTCAGAAGGCTTTGCAAAACTCTTTACCTGAAA
The DNA here is from genome assembly GCF_000710305.1 of Buceros rhinoceros silvestris. Taxonomy (NCBI): domain Eukaryota; kingdom Metazoa; phylum Chordata; class Aves; order Bucerotiformes; family Bucerotidae; genus Buceros; species Buceros rhinoceros. The sequence goes on along the minus strand of NW_010417394.1, from coordinate 12,465 downwards.
GCTGAACCCTTATCTGTAAAACTGTATTTGTTGGGGTGTTAGGAGTCTAAGAGGCAAGCAAAGAGTAAACAATGCCAACACTTGCCTTAAAACTAGTATGTCTATATAATTCGCCACTGAAGATAGTAACATTTTGAAAGTGAATATATTGTTTTAAATGACAAAAATAAGTGAAGTTGAAGTAAAAGCATATAAAAGCATATAAAAAAAGTTTATTCCCTACTTTAAGACTGAAAACTAATACTACCTACAACACTGCAATCACTTTAAAGACAAATTAATAGCTTTCTCTATCAAAGAAACTTCACCTGACTGTACAGAACTGAACCACGTAGCACTGTTCAGTGCTAAGGCAAATGTCTGCAAAGTTCTGTAACATGCACATACATACCCTAGTTATGACCATATATCAGTTTCGCTGGTTTGAAGCCAGCAATACTGAATTATGAACTAAAATTAGAATAAAAGGAGTCAAATTTTTATTTAGATTCAGTGTGACAGATATTTAAAAACCTTTAATTGTTTTGCTTGGTTTTCTCATTATGCACTTTGAAAGCTAACACAAAATATAATGTATGGTATATAAAATGAATGTAAACAACAATGTATAAATAATAAATAATATAAAATACATTGCAAAGCAAACTTGGTCATCATATCATCTCTTATCTTTAGAAACTGGTTGACAGATGTAAGAATACTTTACTTTGCAAAATCCAACCAGAATGTCTGAAGCTATTCGACTGAGGTATTTCCTTCTGTTAATTCTGTATTTGGATTTCAGCTCATTTTTACCTCCAAATATGGAATTGGCAATTATCTTGTCACAGAAATTTTACTCCGAATGGAAACACAGAGGCTAAGCTTACCTATAACACTGGTGTTATCTCTACTATCCCCTGTGACCACTCACTAGAGGAAAACCTACTGAACCTGCTTTCTGTGATAATATTGGATGGCCTTTCTGATCAGACATATAGAAACAGCCTGATAACTTTCCAGTCTTGAGGCCAACCTAGAAAAGACTTCCTAATCTATTTCTCTTTTAAGGAAGCATCACTTCAGATAACTAGATAGTTCCATCGTACTCGTAGTCTGCACACTGCTAGAACTGAAGATAGGAGGGCCAGCTACTGCTGTCTGATGCAGAGAAATATCCTTGGAAAGTAAAGCAACTGCCTGACCATTTGAGACAGGCCACTTTGCCAGCAGCTTGATAGGGCATCATTCACAGCACAGCTGCAGCAGGAGTCTGCGCACTCTTCACAGTCAATGGGCATCAGGCAGCAGGGCTTGTTATAGCATTTCTGCTCCCTGAGCACTCCATGTCAGCTCATGGTTTTGCTCAGGCATCTTCTTGGCTCCACTGCCTGAAATGCACTGAACTCCACCACGTACAACAGGAGCTCAGACACATCACGCATTTGTAGTTACCCTGTGCAGTCTCCTAAAATCTGTGTACTACAATCTTAGCCTGCGAACCCCACTGGCATGTTTTGGATTTAGACTAATGAACAAGAATTATCCTGGGAAGAATTAAAAACAAAATAGACTCTCAAATAACTTTCTGTTGCAACCAATTCCCTTTGTAACTGAGTCAGGTGGCATAGCCTCAACACTCCCACATGGCACATATCAATAATAGCTCTTAATTATCACTCACTATTCCAAGTAAATTGGAATTTGCATTATCTGTCTTCACACTAATGCCTGTTTATTCTGATACGGAATACCTCCTATCACAGAGAAACATTGAAAAGTTAATGGCCCTACACATGAAAATTAATCAGATCATCCTATGGTTTTAAATGCTTGAACACAACAGAACTAAAGAACATTAAGGTAAAAATAGGAACGGAGACTTTACATCTTCTATGTTGATGACAGCAGCAATTTAATCAGGGGCCATTATTTATCATAAATTCATTTCGTACGTGTTAGAAATGCCAAATATAATTATGCACCTTCCCATAAAATATTACATTCCCATAGCCCATTCTTTGCCACAGACAAAGTTATGCATTCACAGAATCTGTTATCATCACACTCGGTACTGGTCACACTTAAAAATATGACAAGAAACAGTTTTCTTCACTGTGATAAAATTGACAAGAACATACTATAACTGAAATGTTCCCAAACTTCAGACAAAGAACGGGATTAAACACCTAGTCAGTATCAGTTTTCCCCTAATAAGAAAAAGGGCAGCAGTTGTTAAGTGGTTTTTTTTTTCGTATCTGTGCAAATTTCTAGTTATTGATTAAATTTTTAGTTTGGGTAAAATTTAACTTTTGTGTTTGATGGAAGGAGTTGCCTGTGAAACCCCAAAAGTCATCTGAGATCCTTCAGTACAAATTCAGCCACGGAGGAAAAGTTTCCACTAATATCCAAAGTATAAACTTTATGGGAAATTCCACTCCTACCCTTTCAAAATCCCCAAACAAAACACAACGTAGGGTACTGGCAGTGCTTCAACCTCCACCTTTACACACAGCATATACTTTATATTACAGAACAGAAACATGAATTCATGAAAATCTAGATGGCTACTTTAACTGATGACTTCTTGTATTTACATGAGCCCCTTTATAGTCACAATAAATTTTGACATCTCTCCTCCAGAAAAAGATGAACGTTATTCTGCAAAGCTGTGTTCAAGAGTAATCAATTCATCTTCATGCATTTTCTCCAACTAATCTCAGTCCTGATGCCTGAAACTAATTTCATATATGTATTTTCATAAGAGTAAATACAGACTTGAAAAATATAAGTATTGAGTATTTCTATGCACTATTAACTGTTATTCCAGTAATCACAACAATTACTAACAGCTGTAGAAAAATAAATTATTAAAACTGCCGAATTTTGTTAGCCTCCTTAAACACCCACTGTTCAAGAATTTTTTTCAGGAACAGTGAACATAGTCCACTATTACATTACTATACATGACCTTCTGAAACATACATACTTCTATATTATACACTATATTTATTACCTGTGTCACATCTATCTCGTGTTTTATGCTATCATCCATTAATGTATGCAAGAGAGAAAAGGAAAGAAGAAACAAGGGAATAAGAAAAAATTCTCTCAGGAGTTTCCTATGAATACAAAGGACCCATCTTTCAGGTCAAGCAGAGAGCTGCACTTCAGGCTAGATGCCTGGAAGTAGGAGGTATTTATGTATTTACTTTTAATTCTCAATCTTCAAAATGCTCCGAGGTGAAACAATGAACAAGGAAGGGCTTTTCACCCTCCATAAAATGATCATACATATGCTTTAAAAAGTATGGCCACAAGGTGGCTCTCAATACTCAGCATTAAAAATACAAATCTGAAAATGAAGGAAAAAATAATCTATTAGCTTTGTTTTCTTAAAACTATAATTGATATGTTTCACCTCGCTTGTCCTTAGAAACCTTTATTTCCACACTAGACAGCTACTTTGAAGATATCTTAAACTTATTTTGTTCCTCAGTATCATGAACCCTTATATAAAGAATTCCAATGAGGCAGCTCCAGACTCAATCCGTAATAGCAGCATTTTCCTCTAGTCACATATATTCCCCAAACCCGGAGTCCTTCTGGTAGTTGGAATTCACATACACATAACCGAAGTAATTTATTTACTGGTTTTTGATTGTTAGTTTTCAACTAGTTGCCAGTACTAGTTCTGTTGCATGATGAAAATTCTTTGAAACTTCTACATAGAACATGAATTTGTATGTGGATATTCTCTTATACATCTTGCTTTTTTCTGATATGCTCTAGCTGTATTCTTTATGTTCTTAATTACCATTTTATTTTTCCTTTTATGGGTTTATTAATAGTTGTGGATTTTGTTGGCAACCTTCCACCCATTTCTGTAGTCATTATAGGTTCACAAATATCTCTGTTTTCATTTAATGTTTGTTTTTCCCAGAGTGGAAATAGGAAATTTACAGAAACTGGAAAAATAATAGGGCTATGGTTGTCAAATCAGTAAGGAATTATTATTTGATTCTGAACCAATGAATTTTAGACCTGTACAGTACTCTGAAAAAATAAAGTTTCTTAAAACATCACCTGGGATATGTTCTTCAGGCAAGAAAACTTGGTGGTTACTTCGAGGAATATGCTCCCTCACAGGAACAAGATCTAAGAGAACACCTGAAAATAACTGTGACAGCTGTTTTGAAATTATAGGCCTGTGGAGCGAGACACCAGATACGTTTTCAATGCTACACTGCAGTATGCTTTTTTACTATGCTGTAACTATTGAATCAAGATCCCAGAAAATAATTTCTGAGCCTAAGTGATCATTAAAAGAATTTTAAGTAATACTGGTGAATCTGTACGAGTGGTTTTAATCCAGGAATCACTGGGACAAATTCACGTTTTCTTACTGCTTTCAGTTCCAGAAGCTTGCAGAATATCCACATCTGCAAAAAGTTAAACATTGTGTGTTTCCTCTATGAAACACTATTTTGTGCTGTATTAAGTTGTGTCCTTAGGGCTTACTCCAAAGCCAACAGTCTCTTTCCCATTAGCTTTAATATGTTTTTCAATGAGGTCTTTCAATTACAAACCAACTAGGACTCTGTTCAATTATTTAGCAAGCCTATAGTTTAAATGAAAACAAGGCAACATGATGCCAAAGGTTTCAAACTCTTTTCAGATTTCTGATTGTTGTCCTCGATAAACATACATAGTACAATACTTAGAAAAAGTGATCTCTAGAATCAAAGACTTTACACTGGAATTCTACACGTGCTTATAAAATTTCTGCATATCAAAGCCAGAGTAACCCTTACAGACAAAAAACATGCAGTACTTTTCATTCGTGATGCAACAGCCTTTGATTCCTAAGTTAACTGCTTTTATTACTACTGCAACGAGTCTAGAAAGGCTTTTGCAAAGCTTTTGATACTCTAAATTGCAGAACATAACAGTTCGCCATCCACTACTAAGATTTTAGCATTTTGTCAACACTCCTCAATATTTTAGAGCTTCCAAATTTATAAGCCAATGTTACACTAACCTCCTACACTTTTTGTCCATCTTAAAAAAAAAAAAAGATAGAGAAGAATCCCTAGTACCTGAATTACTAAACTAGAGGTCATAACCTTAAACACAGAAATAATGACAGCTCTGGCATGGCAAATTCAAATTGCATCTTGCAGTGTTAATATTAATAAACCAAATGGATCATACACTGTCAGCTATAGAAAATGATAGATCCTCATAGTAGTTAGTGGAAGTCAACATGACCTCTTGAAAAATGCTGCTCACGGTCATTATTCAAATAAATATTGTATTTTTCGAGAAGCTCTTTTAAGTCCTTATTTGGAAAATCATAGCAGAAACTGACATATTCAAGTTTGAGGCATAAGATTTCCAAAGCAGAGGCTGGACTGCCAATGAAAACTGAGTGGCAGCCAGTAAATATTGCCTCTCAAAGAACCATCATGCTGCAAACTCTCCATTTTCTTGTAATTTCATGTAAATAAAATTTTAAGTTCCAAGCTTACAGATTTTCCATTTTTTTAGCTTTATTGACTAAAAGTAATTCTTTATCGACTGGTACTGATATTGACCAAAGAACAAAGGTCTGTTTTGTGGGATGGCATCGGTGAACATTTAGTTTTGCTAAGACTTCATACTTTGGCACTGAAATTCACAAGTCTCCTAATACTGCTGTCTTCCTCTCTGTACTCTTCCAGCAGCTTTTCACAAGCCACATACTTCCAAATCTGCCTCTTGTTTTTTTGGCAACTTAATTTTAATTCCATAATATAGAGTAAGCTCCATTTTTGTTACCTACCAGTTTTCATTATAGTTCATGCACAGTTTGTGCCTACTCTAGTCTTGTCAAAAACACGATGCTGTTGTCTAGTTCCCACTAGCGTAATACACAACTTTTAGTTCTAGTTCTCTCTTTTGGTCAGATGAGCCAGAAATTACTAATATGGTACATGTCCAAAGACGTATCCAAACACACACTTGCATGATGCTCATTCAAAATCTCAGTAGTGGGACTAAAAGAATACTGTTTTTCTCATGTTTTCTGTATTTGAAATCTTCTGTAATCAGTCTCTGGTGTTTTTAATGTAACAATCTGCTAGCAACAAAAACAGATTTCTAAAATAATAAAAAGAAAATTGGCAAAATTAGGGAAAATTATAATTTAACTTTGACAACTGTGGATGATAACTCAACAATGAGCATACACAGCTAAACAATTCCATCAAACCATATATCAGGACAATAATCAAACTAAACTGTATTTGGGAAGCTTTCTTATTTTGAAAATAAATTAAATAAAGAATATGAACTGAAGTGAAATTCAATATTTTTCTCCATCTGTTAAGAAAATAATGTTTTCTAAATGAAAAACTGAATCAGGCATCTAAATGTACCTGGGGGGTGGGGGTGGGTGGGAATCTAGTCTTTGCCACAGTCCAGGTTCAACAGAAGGAAATGTATCAGTAGGTGAGTGAACAGAATATTTCATGCAACAGGTGAGTTTATGTAATCGCACTTATTCTAATCATGTTTTTAAACACAGTGTGAGATAGTTTCACATATTGCAGTTATGTTTTTTGCCAAATTAGGTGTTTATGAACACATATGTTTCAATTATGACAGGTCAAAACCTAAATTTAAAAAAATCCACAGTCTAAAGATAGCCTATGCATTTATCGTTTTACAAGAGAGATAAATAAATTTACATGAAACCTCAGGGAGCAAAAGAAACATAGCCAGTTAAGAGTGATATTCTGAAGGAAAAGGATCAAGCAACGCTAGAAGAAAGCACATAGATTTATCTACAGGCTAACTGTGAATTACAGGTTTTGTTCTGAATTTTATTGCAGGAAAGGCAACTACAAAGGGTACTCTGTGATGGCCTGCATCTTTAAAGCAATGACCAACCACTTCAAAAACCCCACCATTAACTCCTTCATTTACAACCACAAAAAACAGTACTTCGGGACTTTTGCACTGATGTTTCATAGGTCAACTGTGAAGTCAGAGGCAAGGGAAAAAAAAAATTGAATACAATTCACTGGACCTTGGAAAATTTACTCTATTTAGTTCCTGTAAAAGAAATCAAATATAGTTTCTAACCGAATATCTGTTTGAGAGTAATGTAATTACCATGAAACACAAAGTACAGTTGCTCAACTAGCAACATTTGCTGTCAATGCACAATGCAGAAAATCCACAAGTCCTTATTAACTTTTCAATCATTACTCTTCGTTACTAATAACTACTGGAGCTAGCCCATTTCCTGACAAATGAATTCCTAAGTTAGTAAGATCTCTTTAAATACTATTTTCTAGTCAGCATATGGTTTCCATACTAAGCTACTTAAATTGCACGTGACTAAAACCATTTGCCAGTATGGTTTGGTGCGTCCTTTAAAGAAGAGGTGTCTGCAAAATATGATTATTGTCTACAGTCTCACTGTGAACATTTTGCACAAGATTACGCATTGCAGCCAAGAACTAACTGGCACATCTTGGAAAAGGAATGCAAGACCTTGGGGTCATTAGTAAATTAAGCATTCCTTTTTTCATTTCTTGCCTGGAACAATCCCCGGGGATTGAAAGCAGCTGAAAACAGCTGAGCCAACCTCTTCGAGGGAGGGCTGACGAGGGGGTAGGACAGAGAACACCTACTCCGACTTTAATATTAATCTTATAATTTCTTCTTGCTGGAGAGTTCACAAATGACCTGATATTGCCAGCCTTTGAACTTGTTAAACATCAGAAGAAAACACAAAGAAAAGGGAGCTTTATCCTCTCAAGAAATCTTACATATTTTCAATATATACCTGAGCTTCATTACAGAAGGTGAAAGCAGACACTGGCAGAAATCAGAAGTGGGTAGTAGGCTGTGTTGCTGAACTGGAAAGAGTTTAGTACTGTTTCCCAAACTTGTGAATATGAAGAAAATGGCACTATATTTTGTTTTTGTTTTTCTCCTAAGTGGCTTTGAAGTTTTCTTTTGAAATGTTTTTCTTTATTATTAGCATAGCTATTTGATATCCATATCTACTTCATGTAACAATGAGATTTCAAGTTGAAATCATCTTACCCAGGGAAGCTATCTATTAATAACTACTATGAAAAGACACAGCCTTTTCTCTTTGACCTGGATTACACGTTAAAACGTTCTAGTAGCTAACTGAAGGAGGTTTTCACAGTCAAAGGAAGAAAGAATGTTTTGTGGCTTTTCTCTTGTTGAGTGCCCCAGAATGAAGTTAAAACTTCAAGAAAGACAGGGAGATCATAAATTTTCATGTAAGAAATAGCTAAGAATACATAGGAGAATGATTAAACAGATTATACTTTTAAATAAATTAATTTATTTATATTGAAATAAGGAATATCAAGATTTATGCCAATTTAAAAGAAAAAATTACACATACGCTGCTAGTGACTGTTCAAACTTCTGTGACTGCAGAGTCAACCAATTAACTCGTAAGAGCTACTCATTACAGTACGCAATGTCCTAGCCTGACATCGAGGTACCTCAACTAGCTTATTATTGTTCCCATATCCCAGAGAGAAAGAAGTTTCAGCATATTTTAATTAAAGATATAAACCAATTCTTAGATTTAAATCAAATTAACGATTAAAAACTTTCTTTTAAACAACACAACTTTGAATTTCAGTTTCTGTATTTACAAGCACAAATAAAGAAGACATTTTAAAAAAATTATTTACCTTAAGATCTGAATCGACTGAATGCAAATACTGCAGGAGGCTGCGATAGACTTCATTTCAGAAAAGCGGCTTAATCATATTATAAATATAATAACAGTTTCAAATGATCTTACTAAGTGCATTTAGTAGGAAAATTTATCAACAATGAAAGGGGGTGCTATAGGCAACACATTATCCCACAGTTTATCAGAGCATTTCCATGGAGGATTAGTAAGAAAAGGCACTAAATCTTACATTTACAGTGATGAAATCCATTACCCTTTTTTAACCTAAATAACTCCAAAATTGCTGAGAAATTTTGTACAAAAGCGTAAACTATCTTTTTGTATTTCCTTGAACACAAACATCACCCCCGGCAGCTGTATTTGCAACCTCAGAGATCATTCTAGAAAAAGGTTTGCTAACCCATTTTGCGTCTGTAAGTCCCATTACTGACAGAGCACAGCTTCTGGAAGTAGAACAAATATTCATGAGGCTGCTTTCCAGTGATAAACAGGATAAAACAAGGTATTGTTGCGTATCAAGTTGACGCTCATGATAGATAAAAGAGAATATATGATCAAGCCCATAGATTAAGGGAAAAAAAAGCCCATTTTATTTCTCACAGGATAGTAGAAGACTGTTACTTGTTACCTCAGTGCTGTAACTGTCAAGAGTGCAAGAGACGAGCCAACAAACCTGAAATCCTTGGATCAGAGAATGATTTTCAGAAAGGCAGTTGATAACCGAATTCAATATATACCATATATTTTATACTTCGATTCATAATAGAAAATTCCACTAGACTGTATAAAATGTACAGGACTACAGAAAACTAGAAATAGAAAATAGAACTACAATTCTAAAGCTGTGCAAATACAATTTCTAGAGTGACACTTATAAAAAGTAACTATCGTAAGAACAGAAATATACACGAAACTTGAAATGTTTTTCATTTTTAAAGGTCAGGAAAAGCAATAGGTAGAAGAAATTGCTTACTGTTTCTGTCAACTTTATTTCAGTTGACAATAATAATTAAAGCTTAAGCCAACTCAAACATATATGAATACTGCAAAAAGACAGAAGGCAACACTTTTCTGTTGTTCACAATGTATTTCTCTGTAAATCAGCATCTCCAAAACCTAAATGTCCATCTAAATAGCTCTTAAGACTAAATTCCACCTCTCAGGATTCATTGAAACAGTAGGATTACCCTATACAGAACACATTTTTCTTTCACCCGTCAATTGTTAGGACCACATCATCTCATTAATTATGTCTCTGACCTTTAAGCAGGACTACTGAATAAAATATCCCATGGAAGAAATATAAAGAGCTTCATTCCATTCTCTGAGAGATAATTAGCAAACATTTTTCAAAAGTAAAAAATATAGTAATTATCAAATAGGGAACTTCAATATATGTTTGACATCTAATACAGCCTAATGTATTTGAATACATATCTCATTTTATTTTTATAGTTTTTTAATGGCATATCAAATATTAGATATGTTATTAGTAAAACAAAAATAAAATGAGGATTTGCTCTGAAATAATTAAATGTCAAACACACGATTACACATCAAATATTTGATGAATATTCTCTAAAAATTAATTTCTATTAATTTGAAAATATTTGGCAGGTAATTAAGAGGATTACTAAAATTGCTTTCAAATTTCAAAGGCCAGCAAAGAATACAATGCTTTAACTATTCAATTTTTCAGTTCCCCCTGTGCGTTCAAGTAGTCTTCATCTACACTTGCTCTGTCTAGACTAGAACATACATGATCCGGGCATTACTTATTCATGTAAGTCATTGACTGGATTTCACACGCTTCTAAACATCTTCATCCATTACAGTGAACACTCTATACAGAACACTACGTAAGGATTGTATTAGAATATCAGGATTATTCTCTGCCAAGTATTGCTAAATTTCATGTCAGATGAAACAGAAAGACTGAATGGCCTGCAGATTTGGGAACTATGCCAGTAAACATCCCTTTACACAAGATAGCTCTTGTCAGACAAACATGGTATTATCATTATGAAACTTAAACACTCTGCCATCACACAGCATTGATATAATATAGTTCGACTTCTGTCAGAAATTTCATTTATATGATACGGCATGGGGAATTTAGTACTATATCAAAAGAATTTCACTTATTAAGGAGATTAAAATTAGGCAATGATGATCAAATATTCTAAGTGTATATAGAAACTTGGACTTGACAGAATGTCTAATGAGGTTCTTCAGAGATCCAGTTTGACCCAGGGATATTTCATATTTGTACTGCTGATCAAAAATTTAAAATGTGATCATGCTAATTAAAAGTACAGTCTGGAAATCAGGAACAGTAAATGCTTGGCAAAGACAGATCAGTTCTGCAGTGCCATTTGGCTCACCTACACGTTAAGCTTTGAGATATCTGGGAACAAAGAATCTAGGTCGCATTTTGAGAATGTATTTTGAAAACAACCCTGAAAAGCTTTTATAAGCCATGTTTTACCATGTTAATACTCAATTTATTGCATAAGATGTATCTGATTCACAGCATGAGGCATAAGAACTGCTGTGCCAGTCAGACTGAAAGCCCGTCTAGAGCAGTAGTCTCTCTGAACAGCAAACGCCTAACAAAGAGTATGTACCAGTGCTCTTCCCCCTGCACTCCCTTGGCCACCAGAAATTTGCTATTAAGAGATTTACTGTGTAGCTTCATTTACCCCTCATAACAATCCTCTACTATTTACACTTCTACATGTAGGCTCTGCCTGTACATCCACTGGTTACCTTAGCTAGTAAATCTCCCCGGTATTAGAATTACCAGCGGAGGATAAAATTTCTACACTTTCGGGTTACCTGAATGTAGATGTGTATTGCGCATGCTTCAGATACTGCTATTCCAACCTTAGGTGTTTAATTACAGAATGGGTTTATTGGAGGGGAAGCAGAAAGTTAAGGGTAAAAAAAATCTCTTGGTATCCCCCTTGACTTCACTGTGCCTTTTCTTATCTATTACACTTTGAAATCTTTAGAAATTTTAGTGCAGGAAGTTCCTATGACAAAACATCTGATCATAAAACCCTTTGGTAAGATGCAGATACATTACTGCTGTTGCTACATTCATTTCCTTTAGAAATATTTACTGCTAAGAAGAAAAAAGAAAATTTAGACTGAACAATAATAGTTCTGATAATAAACCCCCGCATGCTCTAATCACTGAAATGTCAGCAAACTGAGGCCAGCATATTACTCATTTTATGATTACTGATGATTGTTTATGCAGAGTTTCTGCCTTGGCAGAATATATATCTTATTGATTAGTATCCTTATTGTAATAACTGTATGTAAATAATAATATGCCTCGAAGATATATGCTAATGAAATATCTAATTTTTATGATAAGTAAAATTAAAATAATTTCACTTCATTGAATGGATCCTGAAAGAGGACTAATGGAAGTATATAGGGAAAAGTTATCGGTGATGTTTTGCTACAGACTTCAGTACAACTAGGCCTTCACTCTATTTTTATTTTTCCCGTTACTAATTCATTCATGTCTGTCAATGAAGAAGCCCTTAAGTCCACTGCAGTATATGATTTTTATAATAACAACAATAATAGCAATAATATTCTCCCCCAAGATCTAGGTCATATTTACATGCATAAGAAAATAATGTGAATTTTCACTAATTTAAAAGGTGCTTATCACATGTACTGATAAACACACATTCGTATTTGTCCTGGGTTCAGCTAGGATAGGGTTCATT
>NW_010417393.1:2993-5654 GCF_000710305.1 Buceros rhinoceros silvestris | reverse complement strand
AGACCCAACCCAGGGGACACACAGGGTCCACCTTGTTGCTGGAGCATCACCCCCTCAGCCAGCCCCAGGGGGATGCAGGGTCCCCTTCAGTGCTGGAGCATTTCCCCCCATCCTGCCAGCTGGTCCCAGAACTGGGGGCACACAGGGTCCCCATCACTGCTGGAACATCCCCCTCTAGCCAGGCTGGGGGGACACAGGGTTCCCCTCGCTGCTGGAGCATCTTCTCCCTAAGACAGACCCAACCTTGGAGGGATGCAGGGTCCTCCTCACTGCCAGAGCATCCTCCCGAAACAGCCTCAGCCCAAAGGCAAGGGAAGGGCCCCCACCACACCCGAGCATCCCACCACACTACCGAGGCTTCCTCACCCAGCCCACCACACCGTCCAGCATGGACCCGCACACAACCCCAATCCCTGTAGATCACCACTTGCAATAGGATGGGCTCAGCCCAAAGAGAGGAGATGCCCCCTGTACCTCCTGTCCTGGCACCCCAGTCCCAGCCCGTACTTGCGGTTCCTCTCCTTCACCACCATGCGGGTCATGCTCTGGATGCACTGTGTGCGGTAGTTCTCATAGTGGGTTTCCCGCGTCACGTCCTTGAGGTCCTGCATGTGGGTCCTCACCAGCATCGTCCGCAGCTTCACGAAGTCACAGTGGGATGGGTTCTCCACTGCAGGGGAGCGCAGGGTCAGGGGGCCACAGCCAGCCCCCGTCATCCCCCTCAGCCCCCCTAGGCTGAGCAGCGTGGAGATGGGCACATGATGTCCCCATCACCCAGGGCTGCTGGGACACTGGCGACAGAGCCCAGTTACCTTCCACAATGCCCCAGGGGTAGAGGCGCCCACGGACGCGCCGGCCTTTGGCCTCCACAACCGTGTTGCTGCCAATGACGGCAAAGGGGATGCTCTCCTGCAAGAGAGAGCAGGGGTTGGCAGGGTCCTGCCCATGTGGCCCACGTCCATCCACACACACCTCCTCAGCTGCATCCAGCACCTATTTGCCAAGACACCCAGGAGCTACAGAGCACTTAGAGCACTCCGGGTGGGATGGCAGCAGACATGGCATGGATTTCTCCACCCCAGCCCCATCCCATCAAGCTACAGATGGCTCCTGTGGGATCTTGGTGACATGCCCAGGTAGTATAATATGTACTAACCTCATCGTGCTGGGGCTGCTAGAGGGCTTGTGTGGCCCCAGAATCCCAAGGATACCCCGGGATGACATGTCCTACCAGCCATGGGGCTCTGCGCCCACAAGGATGGAGCTGGAAGAGCCCGACCCTTTGCAGAGGGGTTGGACTAGATGACCTTCAAAGGTCCCTTCCAGCCCAAAACCATTCTATCATTCTATCACCCACCTTCAGTGCCTGGTCCTGCAGCTTGAACTCCTCATCCTCATCTGAGTCACACTCAGGGAACTGGTAGATGCGGATGCCGTAGTGGTCAATCTCCTCTCGGATCTGAAGGCAGAGACACCCACTGAGGGCAGGGCTCTGGCCCTCAGAAAGGGGGTGGGAAAGACCACACAGCACTGGCGTCCCCCAAAACCCCACAAAAGCCTGCCCCCACCAGACTAGGTGTCATGGACACCCCTCTGCACCATTCCATCCCCCAGCTAAGCACCAGGGAGACAAGTCTTTGATGGCCATGTGGTTGCATGGTCTTCTACAGTGCTGTCAGTATGGAGGATGCTCCATGGCAAAACCTGGGCAGGGGCTGGAGAAACCAAACCCAGCCAAGAGGAGACCTCAGCCTCCAGGGCACCCCCATCCTCAGGGACCCACTGGGACAGCTCCAGGCTGGGTCAACCTCCCCTTACCTTGTTCTTCATGCGCTCCATCTCGGAGGGGGTCAGGGTGTCAGCCTTGGCCAGCACAGGCACGATGTTCACCCGTTGGTGCAGGGCTCTCATGAACTCCACGTCTAGGGGCCGGAGGCTACAGGGGGACTCCAGTGAGCACTGTCCCACCAAGCCCCTTCCCCAGCTCCCCCCAGCCTGGCAGCATAGGCAGGGGCTGCCCGTACCCGTGGCCAAAGGGCGAGATGAAGTAGATGCAGCAGTGGACGCGGTTGTCCTGGATGTTCTTCCGGTTGAGGCCACTTTCATCACGGAAATACTGCTCGAACTGCTGGTCGATGTAGTCGGCCACTGGCTTCCAGCTGTGGGGACAGGAGGGTGATTGTCTGAGTCCGCTGTAGGATGCCCAGGTTTTCCCTGGATCCCCAGCTAAACACTTCCCATGGTTCAGCATCATATCCTGGGGAGCCATGGACATCCCACCCTCAGAGCCGCTGGCATCCACAGGGGTGCTGCCTGGCCTCAGAAACACCCCTCCACCCCACCACGGGTCGCACCATTCAGTGTTGTTGACAGCATCACCAAAGCCCGGTGTGTCCACAATGGTCAGGCGCAGCTTGACACCCTTCTCCTCAATGTCCACCACGTGCTTGGTGATCTCCACCGTCTGCGTGATTCGCTCTGCAGCAGCAGGAGACGTGTTGACAGTGACACTCCAAGCGAGAGAAAATGGAGGTGACATGGGCAAATGCATCTCCTGGGTGTCACACCCCACCCTGGGGGGCTGGAATGGCTTTGCAGGATCAACCCTGACACGCGCTGGGGTCCAGTGCCAAGAGATGATGCTCCACACCACAGACCCCC
>NW_010417393.1:1980-2908 GCF_000710305.1 Buceros rhinoceros silvestris | reverse complement strand
AAAGGGATGCCCCCCCCCCCCCCCCCCCCCCCCATCCACATGATATGCACCCATACTGTGATGGCTGTGCCACCACCACCCCATGACACCCCAGACAGCATGGGGGTCTCCTGGGAGGAGCATCACTGTGGGAGCAGTTTAGGCTCCCCGTAACCACATGCTTGACCCCATGGGACTGCACATGACTCCTCACCCCCAGAAGCAATCCCTGTCTCTGCCTCCCCAAGGATGCCCCCATTGCATCGTGTGCATGTGGCTACACGTGTTTTGGCTTTCGCTCTGAGCAACGGAAACAAATCAAACAACTGCCTCAAAACAAACCAAACACCCGCCTTGAACCCCTGGGGATTTGGGCAAGTCTGGGCAATTTTAATTCAAAATGCTGGCTGCAGCTGAACCAGCACTGTGCCCAGGACCCCGACTGTCAGCAGCCTCCCGGATTTGCTGTGGATCCCAAACAGGCTCGGGCTTGTTTTTCCAGAGGGGATAAAGCCCCTGTGGGGGGTTCCCGGGCTGGGCAGGGCGTCCTTACTGCCTTGGAGCAGTCCCAGGGCCAGCAGACATCTGGCAATGCCTTGCACAACGCTTTGGAGACCCAGAGGAGCCCGGCTGGGCAGGGAGAGGGGCTGCAGCCCTCTGGGAGCAGCACAGGGCTCTGCCATCCCCCTGGGACCCTCTGCCACTGGGAGGGTGTCCCCCTACTCACCTTCAGCATTCAACAGCTTGCGGTCTCTGTACATGTCTGTCAGGAAGAGGCTGTTGACCAAGGTGGACTTGCCCAGCCCGGATTCCCCTGGGACAAGGGGACAAGGGTGAGGGGGAGCTGATATCATGCCACCCCTCCAAGTCCACGGCTTCTGGGATCCAGAGTGAGGTCAGAATCCCCTGTGCCAGGCTCAGTTGTCCCCCCCACCCCACCTCATACCTG
>NW_010417393.1:686-1213 GCF_000710305.1 Buceros rhinoceros silvestris | reverse complement strand
GCCCCAGTGTCAGACCACTGCAGGATGCAGCCATGACTGCCCAGAGGGGTTTGGAGGGCAGGAACATCCCCCGCTGTGACTTCTGCAGCTCCTTGCCCTGTGCTCCCCCCCTCCCCAAGGATACATCCTGCACCTCAGAGGAGTCGTAGGGGTCCAGTTGCCCCCAGGGGCTCCGTGGGCGGTTGGGGCTGGGGGGTGGGGGGGCAGCGATGTGCTGCTGGAAATCTGAGGGCCGAGACCGAGAGAAGATCCTGGAGTCCCTCTCGTCGACGGGTTCGTCAGAGGGGACCCTGCCCACGCTGTGGCCGGGCTCCCGCCGGCTCTCCGAGGGTTCCACCTTCCTGGGGCTGTCGGCCGGTGGGCAGTCCCGCAGGAGCTGCGTCAGTTCAGCCTCCTCCGAGTCTTCCTTCAGGAAACGCTTTATCTGGGGACCAAGGGAGGAGGTGACATCAATGGTGGCAGTGCCAGCCCAAGGTGGCATGATCCAACTCAGCATCACACACCCCCAGGCTGCCGCAGCCTGCCCC
>NW_010417393.1:0-485 GCF_000710305.1 Buceros rhinoceros silvestris | reverse complement strand
GGGGATACAGCCACCCCAGGGGACTGGCCACCACCCTGGGGACAGCCATGGGGATGAAGTGGGGACAGCCATGGTCCCATGCACCCTGGTAGCTTACAGCTTGCGGCGCAGGGACAGCAGCCAGCTCCTGGCACTCTGGGGGACAGGAACCTTCCCCCTGGGCACCCCACTGTTCCTTGGGGTCTTCTGGGGTAGCCAGGACCCTCACGCACCCCACGGCCTGCTGGGAGGACGAGGAGAGGGTGCCAGGGAGGAGGGAGAGACACCAAGAAGCGATGAACAGCAGTGGCGGAGGAGATGGCAGGGGGGCCAGACCCAGGAGGGCAGTGGATGGTGGGCAGGGGTCTGCCAGCGCCCCCCTGCCTGTCTGCTCGCAGGGGACAGCTGTCACCAACCCTGCGTGCAAAGGGCTCAGGGCAACACAAGCAGCTGTGCAAAGGGACTACGAACCCCTTGCTCTGGCTCTGCCTGTCCAGGAGCTGGTG
>NW_010417392.1:0-8824 GCF_000710305.1 Buceros rhinoceros silvestris | reverse complement strand
TCCTTTTCTGCCAGGCAGCTTTCCAGCCACGATTCCTCAAGCCTGTAGCACTCCAGGGGGTTGTTGTGACCCAAGTGCAGGACTCAGCACTTGGCCTTGTTGAACCTCATACAGCTGGCCTCGGCCCATCGCTCCAGCCTGTCCAGATCCCTCTGTAGTGCCCCTGAGCTTCAAGCAGATCAACACACCTTCCTAACTTAGTGTCATCTGCGAACTTGCTGAGGGTGCACTCGATCCCCTCATCCAGATCATTGATAAAGATACTAAAGAGATCAATGTTGAACCCCGGGGAGCACCACTGGTGACCAGCTGCCGTCTGGTTTCACTCTCTTCACCACCACTCTTTGGGCCTGGCCATCCAGCCAGTTGTTGATCCAGTGAAGAGGACACTCATCCAAGCCGTGAGCAGCCAGTTTCTGCAGGAGAATGCTGTGGGAAATGGTGTTAAAGGCCTTACTAAAGTCTCGGTAGGCAACATCTGTAGCTCTTCCGTGATCCACTAAGTGGGTCATTGTGTCATAGGAGATCAGGTTAGGACCTGCCTTTCATAAACCTGTGCTGACTGGGCCTGATCACCTGGTTGTCCTCTACATGCCACGTGATGGCACTCAAGATGGCCTGCTTCATAACCCTTCTCGGCACTGAGGTCAGACTGACAGGCCTGTAGATCTCTGGGTCACTGTCCGCTTACCAGTTTTAATTATTGTTTGCAGAAGCTCCATTGCTTAGTTAATTCATGTGATAATCTTTGAACTTGAAAGAAAGAGGGTGAGTTTTATCAGAAGGCATTACTTGTTTCCCCTACCATCTTCTTTACTGAGAGTGATTAGTGGTGGTTTTAAAAATATCACCTTGTAAAAACATGTCAAGATACAAATAAACTGTCTTACCTTCACAGCATTGATGGCCTGATAAAAGTCCGTACACTGAAGAAGAGGCTTGATAAATTTAATGAAGTAGTTAGTGCTCTGAAGGAGGGGAAGGCAGAGACAAGCAAACAGATCAAGGAGCTGGAGTGTTCTATTGATGCTTCAATGACCAAAATAAAGGTATGATAATAATCAAAGAAATAGTTTCTTATTACTGACATCTTTAAAAAATTTAAACTGAAGTAGAAGGCCAATATATTTTTCTTAATAAAAAAGACATTTTAATATAGAGGTCTTAATTTTCAGAAGCACTGGATAAATCCTTTTGTCACTTTTGATCGTAACGGAAGTGAATCATGAAACTGGGTGTAGGCATCTAGACTTTAATGTTATTACCTGTGTTTCAAAATGGGCACTGAAGAACTCAGAGCAAAAATGTACATTGCTGTTGTGAGAAGTGTTGTTAATAATTTGCTTGTTGCTTTTATTACTGGAATAATGCATATTAGCAATGTTTTAAGTTAGGCACTTGAAACGTACAAGCACTTATCAGGGAGTGCAGATATTTATATTCCAGTTATGAGGATTTTTTCAGATTTGGTAGTAAAGAGAATTTAGCTTGTTGATTGTGCTTCATGGTCTCTAGTTCTCAGTTTCCTACCACAGAAGCACAAAGACAAAATGAAAGCACGCTGGGATTTCTTAGGGTTAGAAAAAACTTGAATTTTTCTTTCATGCAGAGTTATAGCTTTCTCACTGTACTGTAGTGAGATTATTGAAAATCATGATTTAAAAGATCATAGGGTTAACCTGTCAACTTGCAGTTCTCTTTTCTAATAAAAATAACTTGCTTCTCGTTGTTATACTCCCTCAGAAAAGGTCAGCAAACACCTTATATCGCAGTTTTGTTGGTATGTGTCAATGTGAATTTTAAAATGAAATAAATTGTCATTATCAGTGAGGTTTGAAAACATGTAGCAAACGCTATTTAAGTATTTTCAGCCTTTCACAGCACAAGCTAATACTTCTTCTGAGTGCTAGCACACATAGTAAGAAAAGCTTTTCTGTCCAATGACATAAAAGGCAGAGCTGTAAATAATCATTGTAGCAGCTAAGAACATGACACAAAATGCATGTAGGAGGCCCTTAATTTTTATCTTAGTGTGGTAAGAATTAATTACTATTGCTCAAAACTGCAGGGTTTAAAAAATGAAGTCTTGTTTTAAAGAGAAGTAATGTTCAATTTCTGTGATAAAATGGAGATTGCTTTGTGTGGTTTTATATGAGAGGAGAGTAATGGATCCCCAGGATTTTGGGGAGAAAGGGAAGGATGTGCTCAAGCTCCAACCACCTCCCCACCCTGAAGTCTATATATAATACAATTTTACTGCTCAATGCTCTTATTTCACTAAATATTTTTTCAATAGACATTTTTTAAAGTTTAGTAAAAATGTGAGAATATAATTCTCTCTTGTTATTTCCTTTTGCAGACCACTATAATGACTAGGGAGGAGATACAGAAAGAATACGATGCTCTGGTTAGAAGCTCAGAGCAGCTTTTGAGTGCACTGCAAAAGAAGAAACAGCAAGAGGAGGAAGCAGAGAGGCTACGACGCATCCAGGAAGAAATGGAAAAAGAGAGAAAGAGACGTGAAGAGGAAGAACAACGGCGAAGGAAGGAAGAAGAGGAAAGACGTCTGTGAGTCTTGAATAAGTTGCTGGTTATAGAGTGAATGAAAATAGAATATAGAATGAAAATAGAAAAGGCACTTTAATGAGGTCATTTTTAATACTCCTGTGCTTAAAGGGAGTCTCTTGGATTGTACTTCTGTTGTGCTATGCAGTGTTTTTTCTCAGTGATTTATAAGGTAAGTGTAGTCACAATAGACTATGGAAGAAATTATATGATACAGCAGGACATACAGATGGACTTGGAATGTTTCTTGACTTTACATATAGTGTCCTGTCATCCATACTGTCATCATTACCATTCAGTTTTATGGAAGGTGCTTTCCTATCTCTTCTTTACTTGCTTTGTAATAATGTGTTTTCATTTCCTCCTCCTCTTTTGTAATAGGAAATCTGAAATTGAGGCAAAGAGAAAACAGGAAGAGGAAGAAAGGAAAAAGAGGGAAGAGGAAGAAAAGCGCATTCAGGTTAATGTTTTAGCTGTGTGTGGGTTTGGGGGTTTTTTTGGTTGTGGTTGGTGGTGGTTTGTATTGTTTTTTTGGTTTGTGGGGTTTTTTTTATTTTTAAAATTTTTTTCCACAACTTAGGTTCTCCATTGAGTCCGATGGCTTCATTTTATAAATATGTGTCTCAAAGTCATTCAACAGTGTTGCTTTAGTAGTAAATGTAAGATGAAAAACATGATGAGGCCATCCCAAGACAGATCATCTATTTCTAGATTGCATGCTAGTTCAGGTCTTCTGAGCAGAGGTGTATTTGTTTTTAATGGGTTTTTAAAAGTTATTTTATCGAGAATCCTAGTTTAGCCTTTGAAGTTTTTTCTGATAGTCCATGTCAGGCAAGTTTGGTACTTTTTTACTAGAAGTCACATCTGGACTCGGGCTGTGTTAACAGTAAACGCTTGCAGAATATTGGTAAAAATGAGAGGATACGGGACTCTATCTAGAAGCACCTTTGGCTACAGTCATGTAGAATTCTACATGCAATTCAAACCATGCTGCTCCATGCCCTGCCCTTGATTTCTGACACTTCTTACTGATCCCATTATGAACTCTGAGGTGTGTTTGGCCCTTATACCCTTGTTTTTCTCTTGTCTTGGAGATTGCCAGGGTGACCTGAGAGAGCAGTCTCAGAGAGAAAAAAAATCTCTGTAGGGGCAGTTGTAGCAAGTGCAGCACTGTGATCACTGATGTTTACCGGACTCTTTTAACTCCCATCCATGATTAATCAGAAGGAGAATTTTTCTCCTGTGTTTTGTTACTCCTGGAGTTAGCCTAGCACTGCTTATCCTCGTTGCATCTGCATACTCTTTTCTATCATCTCATTCTTGTTCTTGATAAACAAGTCTCTGGAACTAACAGAGAAATTATAGCCTAACTTTGATGAAAAATGTTTGGGTCTCTTACCTGTATGAGAGTAATAAGCACTGCCAGCTTGCAGAAGTTAGAACATAAAGAGTATAAGCTGCTATTTGGTAGGTCTCTAAATCATTGTTCATCTGTAAAGCATTGCAGATGTGCTTAGTATTTTGTGAGAAATTCATGGGGTAAGTTTCCATTCGGGGTCAGTTTAAATTGATTAAACTTTGTCCACTGAAGAAGCAAGCTGGCCTGCTGCCAGAAGCTTTAAAAACTTGATCCGCCAGCACTATGAGCATCTCTAGGCTTTGTCTTTATTTATGCCACTTTGTTTCTGAGATGTAATCTAGATATGTAATCCAGAAGGGTATTTCTTTCTTCTACATAAAGTTAATTACTCCGTATCTTTCCTTCTGGTGGTTGTACTGTCAGCTAATGAAAAATACGATTCATAGGGTACGGTCGCTGATGTTACTGCCCTGCTTGAGTGGTGCAAATTCATGATGATGAGTGGGAAGTGACTTTATTCCCTTTTCTGGCCACAAAGAAAGACACTGCTAAGACTTGGCATGTATGACTTTCAGAAGTGTGAATTGGGAGGTCACATTTTACTTACAGTGTGTACAAGATGCAAGTTTTAATGTTTCTAAAAACTTTGAAGTCTAGTTTTCGTAAGAACTAACAAAAAGCTTCATTTGTTTTTTAAACAAGGAATAATTGATTGGCATTTTGATTTTAAAAGCGTCCACGAGTGGTGGACAATTGGTAAACTATATGAAAACCAAGATGCAGGCTGTAGCTGTGGTGTTTTGACTAAAGACTAGTGCTGTTACTTTTTCAGTTCAGTGAATTTTGTGTGTTTTGAAAGCTATAAATATACTACTTGGCATATTTCTCTAATAATTTGCTTATATAGCATTTTGGTTTTGATTAGATAAGGTTAAAGGTGTATTTTTTATAATACAGGCTGAAATTGAGGCTCAGCTAGCTAGAGAACGAGAAGAGGAAACCCAGCACCAGGCAGTGCTTGAACAAGAACGACGTGATCATGAACTTGCAATGAGAATTGCCCAGAGTGAGGCAGAACTCATCAGTGATGAGGCTCAGCTTGATTTAGGATTGCGCAGGTATGGGATTAAGTAGTTAAATTTGTCTTCCTCCTTCTTTCCTTTTTTTTATTTTTGTCTTCTTCCTATCTTGATCCCTTTGAGAATACTGTGCTTTTGTTGGTTTTACGCATTTTTATATTAATTAAATGGACCTTTTTGGTCAGTGTGTTGGAATATTTTTCAAATTAATTTGTGAAATTTGTTAGAAGTATATTGCTTTAGCTTAAATACTTTCTCCATTTTACATCTTACTAATCAGTAATTTAGTAGGTGCTTGTGAATATGACTGCAGTTTTCTTGCTCTTTTTGAGTTCTGGCAAGATTGGCAACCAATTTAAATTATGATTTTTATGACTTATTTGAAGTAGTGAGTGGAATTTCTTCAGTGGTAAGTAGTAATAAAATACACCCTTTCTGGTACTTGATGGTTCCAGTACTATAGACTGAATTTGCTTGTCGTTGGTTGTTTATCAAGAAGCCCTCTTTGAATGCAAAAATGGTAGTTGCTTCTGTGACCTGACTGGTAAGGTTTTTCAAGTGGAATGAGTATATTTAACATAGATGAGTTTGAAAATTAAATGTCTTAAACGTTTTGTTTCGTGTGGATTTTTTCAAGTGTCACAAGAACTGCTTGGCTTTTGGTATACAGAACCATACTGCCTGCAAAGCAAAACCTTTCCATGTGTAAAGGGTGATACCTTAGAAGCAATGTAGATGTTCTGGTAAAAATGTCACTGACTGGTCAAATTGCATAAAGGGACCTACGAACCTATTCACATCATTGCTGACTTCATTAGTGCTAGTCTACTCAGTTTGTTCAAAAGAAAGGGTGTAAGAAAATCCCAAGTGTTTCCATAGAATTTCAAGTTCCCAGAGGTGTTCTCTTTGCTACTCAAATTTTATCTAGATGTCTACTTTTTTTTAAAACAACTGTATGTCTATGAGAGATAGGTGGGTAATCTTTTTGTCATGTACAATACTGATTTTTAGACGCTTCTAAAATTATTGTGGTTTTGCCCTCAGTCATAACGATAGCTCGTATTGTCACAGACAAGACTTTAACATGCTCAATTGAAGTGCTTCACAGATAGCAAGTGCTTCCCAGACAGCATTCTGGAGACTTTCATACTTTCCCTGTTTGGATTTTGGTGCAATACTTTGAAGGTAAACCCGAAGTCACTCTAGTGTTGCAACCTGGCAAATTTCTCTTAAATATGAAAGAAGGGAGGCAGCAGATAAGAAGGGCTCAGAGACTTCAGTCACTTTTCTCTCAGTGAAGGTCTGATCTCCACAGTGTTTCCTGCTCATGGATAATCCTAGTATGTCTTCCTTGTGTAGTCCCATAATGGATGATGAACTAATCATCCTGATAGCTATGACTGCTGGTTTCTGACCTCTTTGTACTTAGTGATAGGAGATTGATGACTCTTTGAATGATTAGAAAGTACGGAATGTCTGAACAAGATAATATAGTGGTGTAAATCCTTTCTTGAACAAGATAATATACAAATCTAGGAAAAAAGTAAAGGATTTTTCTGATTATATGAGATTTCTTTTTGGCTCATGAGCAAATTTTTGTCTCTTGTTCCTGCAGTCTGCTTCAAAGAATTCTAAACAGGTCCAAAAATTGAAGAAAAATCATAATTTCACCTTGATTTGATTTTGTTTTGTTTTGTTTTTTTTCAAGCCAAACTAAAACATTCCCCAGACCCCAATATCTTCTCCTGAATTCCAAGGGTAGATTTCCATGTAAATGCAGAAATCAGCTTAAAGATAGAAACTGTGGAAATTCTTTTCTAAAATTAAAAGTATTTATTAGCTTTAACAAAACATTTGATAATTTAAACAAATTCTCAGGACTTATTTTAACTGATACCAGTTAAAAATTTACTAGAGTCTAAGGAAGTTGTATTCTGCCATCTGGATTCTAGACTTGCATATTACATATGATACACTGAAATCGCTGTGGCTTTTATGTATGTGTATTTCCATTTTCTTTCAAATTTTGCTGGGGTAAGATAAAGCACGTATCAGTCTGTACTGAATTTATGCAGTATACTGGTTCTACAGTGTTTTCACACAATTTTGTAAAAACTCATTTTGTGCTTTCATGTTGGCATGAGCACATTCTGTTGTGCTGTACTGCTTGTGGAGTGAAAATAATAAGAACAAGTTGGCATGTGTGACTTTCAGAAGTATGAATTGGGAGGTCACATTTTACTTACGGTGTGTACAAGACCCAAGTTTTAATGTTTCTAAAAACTTTGAAGTCTAATTTTCATAAGAACTAACAAAAAGCTTCATTTGTTTTTTAAACAAGGAATAATTGATTGGCATTTTGATTTGAAAAGCGTCCACGAGTGGTGGACAATCGGCAAACTATATGAAAACCAAGATGCAGGCTGTAATTTTTACGTGCCTCTTTGAAGAAACTCTTGTATTTTGCTCTTTTTAAGAAACACGTGATACTTGGGTGTTGTCATATTTGAAAATCAGTAGCCTCTCTTTCTTTTCTCCTCAATACCTTGCAGCATTCACCATTACTTTTCACAGATATTTAAAGGTTCATAAGTATTAGCAGTTTCTTTACAAAATATACTGGTTGGCTCCTGTCAAAGAAGAACAGTTGTTCGTTCTGGCAATAGATCCAGCATTTTCATTTGTGCTTATTCTGTGCTGGATATGCTGGGCCTCTCCTGGCTGCATCCACTTTTATTCCTCATTCACAATTTGAAAGCATGTGTAATAAGAGATTTACTGCACCTAGGGGTAAATTAATGGAAGTGCTTAGCCCTTAAGTGAAAAATTAGTTAAATAATAGATACCTGTTTTCGACTGTGCAATGTTTTTAATTCATGTGGCTTGTTGAAACATACCGTATAGCATATAGCACCAAAATACGCTAGCCTCAGGGAAGGTGTTGAGAGTATATCTGTTCTGTGCGTTGTGTTGGACCAGTCCAAGTTCTAATTTGTAGCACATTCAGTGGAATGTGTGTAAGCATGGGGGTCTTCAGTATGGCAGTTAGACTCAGTGTATCTTTACAGCTTGCATGAAGAACTACCTATCCTGTTCCTGGAGAGCTACATTACAATTGCTATTATTTCTTGTGATATCCTTATTGAGGCATAAAATGTATCAGTAGCATGTCTCAAAATCTTTGATTTTGAAAGATGGGGTGGGGGCTCTTTGTGCTTGAACATTTTTTCCAGATTAGCTTAGTGTAACTTTTAAAATATTTTTAACCCTCATGATTGGATGAAAAAGGTGAAGAAAAAAGGTCAGTATACTCCTGTTTCTCAGTTAAAGAAAAAAAAATGCTAAGATAAGATGTGAGAGAGCAGGAAATACTCTTAGGCACTTTTCCCGCTTCAGATTATTAGACTACTTTCTAGTTACCTTTCTAGCTAACATAAATATCTTCTGTTTGCAGAGCCAGTGGAACAAAGCTGCAAATGACTGCGTATGGCATTTTTTCCATTTGAATGCTCTAATAGAAAAAACCCCCAACTAATTAATTCAAAGAAAATTTATATTGTCCTGTGATTTACTAATACTCCATAATTATCTTCATTAGCATGGATCTTTAAATCAATTTGTGATACCATATATCCACTACTTTGCTTATCTCTAAGAAACAAATTAATGATCTAATTCACCTAATTTTATCTATTTAAAGATGATTGTAAAATTAGTGTAAATGGTATAATAAACTACCAATAATAATGAACAATAATAAAAAATGAATAATACAAATAATAAATAATAAACTAAATAAATAATAAAATTATATTACAAT
>NW_010417391.1:65483-83339 GCF_000710305.1 Buceros rhinoceros silvestris | reverse complement strand
GGCCTGAGGCCCGGATCGCCTGAAGAATTACCGACCTCAATCTGTCGCTTGCCGTGAGTTTTTGTCTAGAATCGGACTGATAACTAAACACTTTCAGCTATTTTGTGCCAAGGGTTTGTTTTTTTTTCCCTCCTGAGTTTTCTCCGTCTGCAGGGCGTGCAGGGGCTTTTCCCCCGCCTTCGCTGCGGACAGAATTTTACTCTCCACCTGGGAAGCAGCCACAGAATGGCCAGGCAAAAACTTCTACTCCCACCTCGTTACTTGGCTGCCGGCCCAGAGATTGACCTTGGACTGCCTGCTGCAGAACTTTATTTATCTAAGTCCTCTCTTCTCCATTTTTTTTCCCACCTTAGGTTGTAACTATATGCATATATATTCATAGAATATAGTCACGTGTGAATTTATTGTTTATTAAAAGTTTGTTTCAGTTTCCAAACACAAACCGAGGTGTGAATTTCTTCCTTCCCCTTTTTAAAATCCTTCTGCCTGTAATAAGGCAGACGGAATCGTTACAGTAATTCGAGGAGTGGGTACCTCGGACCCTCGACCTGTAACAACCTTGCTGCTTTTTTTTTTTGCAAGATCTGTCCCCTTCCTGAATGTACGTGTACCTATCTGGTACCAACCACTCAGATGCTACGAGTAAAGTACCTAAGGGCCTATGGCTGTGTTTCTGCCTGGCCTTGGGAGCAGACAGCAGCTGAACCCTGCTGCAACAGAAGGGATCAGCTGAATTGTTCTCCAGGCACCACCAAATGAAAAGGAAGCACCATTTAGGTGTCTTTACGCCACCCAAGCAGGCTCCGTTCAATACATAAGGAGAGACTTGGAGCCATCTGAGATATTCTAGGACACGAGGTGCACGAAGCTAGCAGACGTTATTCAGCACATGAAGATCTGTGTCTAATGTCTATCTCAAAGTGCAGCAGATGCCATTGTTTTGACAGCAGAAATCTTGGGTGGGGGTTGGTTTTGAAACAGAAAGACTCATCTCACTGGAAGAGCTCACTTCCATTAACTGAGCAAGCCACCAGGTGACCAAGTCAGGTAGATGTCTACATTGCAACGCCTCTGAAGCTGGAAGATGCTGGTCTCAGCAGTCTTGCAGCACTGTGTCTGGTCTACACCTGCTCTGACCAGTGAATAGGCTTTGTCTAGCTCAACACACCTAAGAAGCCTTGTCCTAGGTTCTCTTCACACTGTCCAACCAGCCCATGGGCTGGCCCATGAGCCTGCTGTGATTATTCTGTAACAAAGCACATCACTGTACTTTCAGGTGAGTATCACCTTTTCCCTGTTTTTTCTGCAATGGGAGATCACTACATTTGTAAGACTCCAAGCAGCGCATTCTCTATTTGGCTGGTATGGATAATAGTATTTTTATTCTGTAACGGTATCACAAACAGAAGGTGTCAAACCCTGATTTTTCCATCTCTAAAAAGCCATGCCCTGCTACCTGATCAGTGTAAGCTCAGCCCTGTAACAAGGGGTTATGAAAAACACTATGAAGAGCTCCAAAGAATATTGTACATTCATTAAAGATACTCTCATGGGAAACACAAAGTTTAGAGGAAACTCATATTAAGAAAGAGATGACCCACTTACAGATTTATGCAACACTTTAAAGAGATATGATAAAGATGAGCAGAAAAAATCACATGGTGAAAGAAAACCAAATTAGTATAATTTAATTTGAGCTTGTCTTCTCTCCCTTAATTCAGTGTCACTCCCGCTACAACACGGAGAACACTAATGTATGTTATGCAAGGAGAGAACCCTCCCACGCACTACATTAGCAAGAAATCCTCCGAGATGAGGTAGTTTCCCTGGAAAAAAGTCATACGCATTCCTTCTTGCTATCATATCTGATTGCAATTGGCACAAAAACAGAGGGAGTATTTTAACAGTGTAACATCTCAAGTTTGCACATCAATCAGACCTATCAGATGTACTGTTTTTCTTCACTTCCACCTTTTCATCTGGAGACTAAGAGCCGCAAAACCTTCTTTTTTGATGCTCAACTGCAGCATAGCATGTTACGACATTTATGCAGGTCATTGACTTTTCATTTTCAAAAAATTCTCTGTACATGTCCTGAATATCTTTTCTGATATTCAGACAAGTTTTGGACAAGCGGTGTTGGGAAGAGGCTTGACGATGTCCCTCCACAAAGAAAGAAAAGTACCAAAAGTACTACCTGTTCTCCGGGGCGTTTGTGAGCGACGCCACGATGTTCTGCTCTATAAAGAAGAGCATTGACAGGAGGAACCCCAGCCCCATGGCGCTCATCACCGACCCGATGGAGAGGGACTGGACCGGGGCTAGCACAAACAAGCTCTCAGATGGGTTGTAGTTAAATTTGGACACTGGAAAGAAGGGGGGAATGATGTTAGGAGGCACCTTCTTGTCCAACCAACCACAAGGACCCGAGTAAGTAATGTTTTACCCACACCATGAACTAATGCAGCAAACCAGGCATAATACTGGGGCATATGGGAGCCAGAAGGCCATAGAAGACAGGCTCATCTGGCTGCTTCAGTTTATTTTTTCCCCTCCATTCTCTTAGAGCTTGGCTGCCATCCCGATTTGACAGATTACTGCTAGTCCTAGTGAGGCTTTACATATATCTGAGCAAAACAAAAGAAGCGAACTTGTTTTGCGCAGACACGAGACATTTATAGATTAGAAAACCCGGTTTCTAACCAGCAGGATACTTCTCCTGCTCAGTTAATCGACTGACAGAGCTGGTTTAAAACTTCCTCATATCCAACAAGCCGTGCAAGGCATTTTAGTATAAAATGCCCCTACGTTCCTGCCACTGGAAGAAATCCATAGCTAGAGATAAATCACACATGGCCACACATCATTTTGCAATCCAAATGGATAGAATGGCCATCACAGGAAAAAGAAAAGCCACTTCTTATTTGTTTCCATACATTTCCTCACATCACCCACTCACGTCACCACAGGACAATGCAATTCCTGTCCCCATTATCGCTTCCTGATATGGAAAAGCTGATCTATTTGGCCAATGAATGGTGTCTCGTTTTTAGATTTCCTTGTGTAACTTAGAACTGCCCAGATGCACTGCACCATTTCACCTAAATTAGGAAAACGTAAACTGGAGACAAAGAGGACACAGTGGGATCATCAACCCTACGTCTGTATGACTGGCAACAACCCTTCCTGCCTGCTAATTACTCTGCCCTTTGTTCTTTGCCAGAAATTGTTGATCCTCTTTACTGCAAGAGATACGTACTTTAAATTACATTGAGTGGAGACACGCACTGGAATAATTTGTCTAGAGAAAAAACTTTGCCCAGCCTCGTTTGATTAGGGTTTTGAATGAATTAAATCAAATATTGAGGAAATCTGAGCCCTCGGAGTGGTGGGAGATATGCAATTCAAGTTATACGGAAGAACTTTGCTACATTTTAGCAAAACCTTCCTGGGATTTCATTTCTCTTTTTCATGCACCCCAGTATTACAGAGATTAATTTACTTACTTTCAATTTCCTTGAAGATATAGGAACCCACAACAGAGAAAGTCAGAACTGAAATCGGTAAGGCACAGTCGGACAGAATTTCACGCACTCTCGCGTGCAAATATGGGCTGCAATTTAAAGACAAAAAATTTCCATCAATGCCACACTGTAGGGACAACTGCTCAATCAAAATAGAATTAATGCTTTAACAAGGAAAAATTCAGTCCAATCTTGCAATTCTAAAGAGATACCAGAATTAATCTTTAATTCAGCCCTAAATCCTCTGGAATCTATAAGCTTTGAAGGTTGATGAATGCATAAGCAAAGCCTATAAAGAAACAAGAAATTAAGATGCAAGGTAGAAAAAAGTCCTCCAAGCATTAATTTGTGTCTCATTTCCACTTTAGTTTAACTGCTTGCTCAAGCATTTTCAATTTAAGGGCAAGGGGAGTAAAACCCAAATTAGAGCTGAGCATTTGACTTCCAGGAGCACGCTGAAGGTACGTTCCCAGATCTTCCAGCACCATCAGGGATTTTTGCCCACCACAGCAGTTCAATGGCTACTTGAGGGGAGTTACGGAAGCTCCAGTATGAAATATATGGTTCAACCAAAGCTTTCTAAAAAGCTACTTGTGACGCCAAACCAAATACGGAAGGGCATCATCCAGTGACCGAACATTTTGTCCTGCTGCTAACATTTTCCAGGTCGCCAGCCAAGTTCATCTCTGGCTTTGGCTTCCACCACCGCTAGTGGAAGAGTTCCACCTGATTTTTCTGGGTTACAAAATTAAGATCTAAACCATTAGCAATTCCTCATGGGTAATATGAAATAATCAGTAATCTGAGCTCTAAGACTGAAGAAACTCACCTTTTCTTAAACTGATACAGCGTATGGCCAAGCCAAAGGGTACCCAACATCAACATGAGACTAAGGACGGCAGTTTCACGTCCATAATGCACATCATGGGTGCCTGTTTGATTCTCTAGGGACATGGATCTGCTCACTGATGAATTCATCAAGAAGGTGGTATTGATGCCGAGGCTTGGAATAGCATTAGCTCGCGCTTTTTCCAAGTAACTGTCTCCTGTGCGCCCATGGTAGTAATATTTCTTAAAAACTGTACAAACAACCGACAGGCAAGCATTAGGATAGGTTTGCGACAGTCAAATCAAGTATAATCAAGTGGTTCTTTCTGACTCGATCATGCAGTATTAAACATCATGCTTCACCAGGTTTATAAACCCCCTCAAACCAGTGATAAGAAATCAGGCGAGCTGCTTCTCTTGCAAAGCCAGCACCTTCCAGATTCATTTTTCACTTTAACAGCTAAAAATTGAATTGATCTAAAATAACATATTTGAACTGTAAGGCCTTCCAGTGCTAATTATTTATGTGATTTTGTTCCTGGAATCACTGCTCTTAAATATATATACACACCCCCCCACCCCCTACTTTTAGCAGCCTGGTAAACAAATTCCATCAGGATCTCTGAAAAAATTAAGAGCAGCCAGGCTGCACAGATCCTTCAGAGGACTATGAAATGTACAGTAATTACTTTTCTTCCAAGGCTGGTCCAGATTTTAAAGTTAAGTGTTGATGAGACGCAAAACCTGGCAGAACGTTTAAATTTACATTGAAAATTGAAATAGAGTTACAGAGCACCTGAAGCAAACCTGTATAAGTGAAACAACCAGTAACGCCTCTGGAACCAGCCATAACTGATTAGGTTAGCTCAGAGGCATTTATGTTAGTCATTAACAGTTGTAAATACACTCTTGCTCCTCAGCATTTAGACAGCTGCTAAAGTTCTCATTTCTATGGCATTGGCTGGCTCCAAGCACCAAAACGTGTTTTTGGGATGATTTCACCTCTTTGGGGAACAAGAGCCTGAGGTGGCACAAGGAGCAAGTAAAACCAGAAGACAGGAGCTGGGCTTTGCAGCCCTGGTACTCCCAAGTTATGTGACTGGATAGCAGCACCCCACTGGTATGGGGAAGAGCAGAAGACACAGGAGGATGGAAACCATCACGTCAGAGTTCTGTAGTCCCTCTACCTTTTTTCACTTTAGTCAAAACACCGCTTCAAACTTGGCATAGGGAAACTCAAATGTTTAGGGCAAGACCATCCTTTCTAGGCAAAATTACAATAATCTGAAGCTTAGGCCATAATGTTCCTTATAACATTTCCACCCCAAACACCTCAGCTTTTCCATCTGCAGCAGCTACAGGGAAAACAGGCAAAACAAACTGCATTTATAAACATTTGAAAAAAAGCAAAACAAAACTTTAAACATTCTTGCAAAGCACAATTGGTATTTGACACCACCTTGAACTTGGCTGAAGCACAGTTTGTGTTAACTGCTGGGTTTGGAGCTCACCCCAGGGTAAAACACCCCACGTTTAGCCATTTTTACAGGAGTAATAACCCTCCTTGAAACAGCTTTTAAAAGGAATCTGGGTGTTCAGCAAGTGTATGGGGTCAACAGGTCATGGAGGTCACAAGAGAAAAGACCAGTTACTTCAAATTTAGTACTCCTGTATATAATTTTAAGGATCATAGAAGGTTTACAATTCAAGGCTTAACCTCCCAATTTGCTCTCAGCAGCAGCCAGAAATGAGGAGATCGTTGCACTTTCAAAGCATGAGAGCAGTTCCCCCAGTAAGGAGCAACCTCGTTACTACCGCCTTTAGCACTGCACCGTGTGCTACGGAAGAGGCTCTGGTCTCATTTCCTCCCTCCAGCCTCGCAGCTGCAGCCAGGCAGGACACCCACGCCTGCTTTGCAAACAGGTAAACTGAGGAACAGCACGCTGACTGTGACCCAAACACCAGCACAGAACACGCTGGAGGATTTGCAGTTTCCAATGTGAACATTAAAAGGACGTTTCTGTCATAACAACAATGATTGTGGCAGTATTTCCTGGGGATTTGCAGCTGGCCAGGGCTAAAAGCCCGTTTGCCGTCTCAGCTGACCCTGAGCCTTATTAAGTCCTACAGACACATGCAATTTCTGAGCATAGAATAAACTGACAGCACATACAACTCGGCAACTATGGAGACTGGATTTGCATGCCTCCATTTTTAGATTTGGACTTGAACAAATAAAACTTTGTAATGAATAAGAAGTGACTTTTTGGAAGGTCTTGTGGATTTTCTCAATTTCCCATACTTGGCCATTTTGTGATAATACACTTAGGGCCGAGCACGTCCTTGGTGCCCTGTGTTCAGCCTGACTATGTCTATATTCACAGCCTCTCCAAATACAATATCATTAGCCCCCTTCTCAAAACCAGGTAGGATCGCTCCACTCAGCCCTGGATACGGGGGAAGAAACTTTGGACTTTGCTCTTCTATTTTAGTTAAAGCAACAAGAACGTGCCAAGATGGCTAGTGGAGGCCTCTGTCCTGCAACCATGGACTTGCTATACAGTATTGCACTCCTACA
The DNA here is from genome assembly GCF_000710305.1 of Buceros rhinoceros silvestris. Taxonomy (NCBI): domain Eukaryota; kingdom Metazoa; phylum Chordata; class Aves; order Bucerotiformes; family Bucerotidae; genus Buceros; species Buceros rhinoceros. The sequence goes on along the minus strand of NW_010417391.1, from coordinate 76,409 downwards.
GATTTAGAGGGTTGTTTTGTGTTTGTTTTTTTTTTTTTCTAACAGAGCTAAGTGAATCTTGTTGCCCACATTCAGAGAACAGTGAAGCAGGTGGTGCCCTCGCTGAAACAGCCGTTTGAGCACAGCGCGCGGCTCAAGTTCCCTCCAACAACATTAACTCGCTTTGTTTGCTCCAGCCAGTTCACCGCCGCTTCCTGCAGAGTGCAGATGTCAAGATCAAACAAACACAGCTTTGGTGGCTGGGCCACACGGCAAAAACAAAAGCGTCACCAGGATAGTGTGAATGCACGTGGCTTGATCCCTCTGTACAGCATCACAGCCTTCCCCCATCTTCCCTGCACATACATGAGGAACTTGTAAAAAAATCAAGGCTATGAACAAACTGAGGACAACACATCTATCTGCACAAGAGCAGCATGTTCCCTGGCACCTAAGAGGCCCAAAGTCTCTGTCAGCTGGCTAGCCATTACCAGGACCCATTTAACAGCGTGGAGAAGATACCAGTTTTCTCTTCCCACTTTACTGTTTTGAGTGGGAGGAGGTGGTGGCAGCAGCAGCAACCATAACCTTCTACAGAAACAGGAGTGGAAGAAGCAAGACAAACGTGGCTATGAGCTGCTCTGGTGCCAGGTATTTAAAATGAGCAATGAGAGGGTTAAGGAGAAAGCCTGTGGCTGGCAGCATTGGTGTCCTTCTGCATCTGGGAACATGGCTGGACCTGGGGTCCCATCTGTTGACGTACTGAACACCCTCAGATGCAGCTGAAGCCAACATGAGCTGGCAAACAAGTGGAGCATTGGTTTGATTTCATTACCATTGTTTCTATAATTTCAACCCTTCAAGAACAAGGCAGTATTACACTAATTCACCAATCACACTAATTAACTTCCAGGATCCCTCTGCAATACTCTGAGGAATTACTTGCATATTGCTGAAAGTCTGGAAGCTGAGATCGATGGGTGCTCTTCACACCTTTAACCTGCACCCCACTCCCCTCAGCTCTCTACCACAGAAGCCCTCTGGACATTTGCTTTTATTAATTTTTTTACGAAGCATTTGGATGTTCCGTTGGGGAACACCACAGGGAGACTGTCTCATGCCTCCAGAACAGGGCACAACCAGCACACATTAAGCAAAGCTCACGGTGACATAGTGAGCAAAGAGAAAGCAAAGTAACCCCAGGACAGCTTCTCCTTCACCAAGCTTTGTCTAAGCAGCAGATTTGAAAGATGCAGGTGTTCTGCAAAGAAAAAAGCCTCTGATTGTGCAGTCAAAGCATATGCCCAAGGAACCAAATTAAGGATTCCCAATGAAGTGAGGAAGTATTCAAATTGATCTGCAGTGTCAAACCTGCTCTTTGAAGGTGTTCTCCTTGCATGCAAGATACCGTAATGAGCCAAGCCTGAGAATCTTGAAAACAAGGGATGTGCTCCGTGTGCTTAGATATATCCTAAAGGATTTCAAAGGAAAGCCCAAACTTGAGGATGCTGGACAATAGGTCATAAAAAACAAGGATTGCAGACTTGGCCAGCTCCTCACTGGGATGGACAGAAAGGCTGCCATTCAACATGGCATTTCTGCTATCACCTCCACCTTCACAAAAACCTCCTGCCAATCCACATCAGAAGGAAGGGAAAAATTTGTTATACCCCAAGGCTGCTCATGGATACACATCTAGAACTTGACCTAGAAATGGAGTCAAGTGGCTTGAAAGGGCAGAATAGCTTGAGGAGCACCCTGGAAGGCACTGCAGTCCTTATGTTGCCATGAAAGAAGAAAGATCCTGGAACTCATGTAAGGATGGGCAACCTCAACCCATTTTTCAAGTCCCTTCCATGTAATTTTAAAAGCGTGGCAAGGAAAGAGGTCTAGACACACTACATTTAAATTGGAGCTTGTTTTTTTTAGCCAGGATCAAAAAGACTGGTATGAGGGGAGGACTTCTACAGCAACATTAATATAGTTTCTCTACTAAGACACTAACTCTATCTCAGCTCACTGAAACTTGAGCTGACAGAAATTCTGTATATCCAGGGAAACTGCTGACACAGGGCTGCTTCAATTTCACACACTTTTTTTCCTCTGAAGACCTGAATGAATGTGGAACAAGCAAACATCATGCATATTTGCAGCCTTATATTTCCCTGTGACAAGGAAGCGAAGCAGAGATTCGCACTGAAAGTCACTGTTGCAAGACTTACCTTTAATAATGCCTTTGAAGGCATCAAGCACAAACGTGATGGATATAAAAAGTGCAATTATTTCTTCTGTTGACCTGTGGAAAAATCCCAGGAATTAAATACAGCCATTAGCAGAATGTGCATTCAACTCCTTTCAAAGGAAAATCAGCATATTCATGTATTTACATGAAAATATACCAACTTTAGTAAGACTCCAACTCAGGAAACAAAACCCAGTGAATCTTTAAAAGCTTCTTTCAAGCTGGAACAATAAGCTGATATGATACTAGCCTCATCTCACAAAATACATTTTGCAGCAAGTGTGTAATTAAGGAGCTTGTAGAATGTATAATCTTTCCATTTGGTGAATAATCTGATCAAAATACGACTTCTGGAAAATAGCTACCTTTTAAAGAGCTTCATCAGAAGACTTAGATTAAAGAGGGAGTACATCACAAGAAAAAAGCTGTTCCACAGTCCAATCCAGGCATAGAAAGCACTGAAATCCAAGTTGTAGTCATCGCAGATTCCTCGGATGACTGCAAACATGAAGCATTCATGTGTCACATTAAGCTTTTGTCATTACCACCCCGCGATTTCCATCTGCTTGATGGCAAAAAAAAAAATATTAAATCAAGACTTCCTCACAATGCACTTATGGCAGACACCATTAAACCCCTGTTCTTACACTCCTGGATCAACCCAGGCTGTTTTCCTCTTGGCCAGCCCCTTCCTTCACTAGAAATGGGGAGAAACACTTGGAAAAATATTCTCCCACACTGCTCAACGCATCTTTCCCAGGGCTTAAGGCCACAGAATCAGCCCCTGGAATTTGCTCTTGCTGACACTTCAGGATGCTGTTGAGCAAAGCATCCCCCACATGCTTTTGCATCATGTTTACTCAGTCATTGCATCATGACCAAAACTTCATTCATATCTTAAACATTTCCAGGTAGTCACAGCCCATCTGATTTTCTTACAGATAATGAGTTTGCTTCTTTACAGCTTTGGCTCAGTAACACCAGCTTGCAGCTGTAACTGGAAAGCTATTGATCACACCTTAACAGACCAGTAATGAAAAAAAAACCCAACACAACCAACAAAAACTTGTCTCAGGCTCTTAACCGCAAGTTAGTTTAATGCGGCCACATGAGAAAACCATCAAGTGAAAAGGATTTTCTCCTTGACGTGGAAGAAATGCTTATTCTCACAGAGACTTTTTCTATGCTAGATGAACCCTTTAGAAACCAGCTTTAACTAAACCTGAATCAAATCCCTCCGCTCTCCTTCAGCAGTAGAAACCGCCCTTTAATATTGATTCATTAAACAAATGCAACTAAAGCTCTAACAGGGTTGTACGGTTCTTGTACAAAGTCTCAGTCCATTGACTTCAGCCACGTTGGTCCCGATGTACACATTTAACAGACTCACCATTAATGTAGAGTGCTAGAGGAGCCGTAGTCAGGAGCACAACCAGAGGCTGCCCTGAAAAGAGCGCGTAAAGCAGCCCTCCAATACACTGGCCCACGATTGTCTTCTGCACATCTATGAATAATTGGGAAGGATGGAAACAAACAAGGTTTTTATCCAATGCCCCCCCGACCAAGGAGCATGCACAGGGTATAGAAGCCAAGCGCTAACAAGCAAGAGCAAAGCTCAGAGGGTGTAGAGGTGAGACACTGCAGAAGCAAGAAGTGACCCTTTGCCATCAGGGTTCCAGATGTTGAACTATGAAAGTTGGGTGGGCTTTTTAAATTTGGTTTGGCATTTTGTTGTTGTGTTTTGGTTTTAAATTTTATTTAGCTATATAAATGTAACCAGTATTTGTAGAGACCTTCAGGACAAGATTTGAACTAAGACTCCTATGAACTGTAACAGCAGCACGAGCTGCTTCAGGGCCACAACTGGGATAGAGCAAAGCGTTATCCGCTATACCAGTGGGTTGGATACTGGCAATCAAACTCAGATCAAAAGCACAGGAGCTTGTACTAGGAAAAATGCACAGATAACTACACGGTTCTAAAGTGAGCATCATTTAAAAGTAGCCTATATCTGCATCAGTCCAAGTCAGATGATAGCATCCAAAGCAGAGCTTGATTTTTCTTGTCTTCTGAGAAAAAGTTAATGAACATAACAATTAGAAAAACCTTCACCACAGAAAAACTATAAAAATTTCAGGTGACCAGAGCTACTCAGCTTGAATATGTGGGATCCTATAACAGATACACAAAACTCATAAACTTACCAATAGCTCCTCGCGTATTTTCATCGTTGAGTGACCCAAACGCAATGGATGGAAGGAGGCAGGCAAAATACAGAAAGATCATAGTCGTGATGTATTTCCCTATAGCTTTGTTGTTTCCAATAACACCTAGTGAAACCATAACAAAAGTCATGTTAGCGCTGCCCACTTTGTAAAGCACTGAAACCCTCCTTGCATCAGCCATTAGTTCTTTCAATGCTGAAAAGTGGAAGTAGAAATTCAGTCCACGCTTTAAATGTATAGATACGTCTTTAACATTTGCTTTTGCACCACCATGTTCTTTTGTTCATCTGGGACCAGAAGTAAAAGCACCAACATGCCACCAGACTGCTCCAACAGACATTTCTGGCATCGTCAAAACAGGAAATACTGGAAGCCTTTTGTTCAGTTTTGCCAGCCCCAAAAGCTTGGAAGAGGATCAAAGCAGAAACTAAGTTTAGGGTTTATAACCCCCACCCCCTGCCTTTAATACCAACTTTATAGGTATTCTGGACTATGTCCCTAATGAGCTTCACAATGATCACCCGTCTTCACAACTCACGATGCTCTGGGCAGGAAAATATGAAGCACTTCATTTTTCCCTAGGCTGAAATCTGAGGTTATAGGCTTGAATCAATAATATGCGATGCCGAGCCAATTAGTGTTAGCAGACTTACAAAAACAAATAGCACAAGAGGTCTGGAATGCGTACATTAAGAGTTTTTTCTTTAAATAAAAAGCCCTTTCTGAAAGAATGGCTTCTTTCTTTTCCATCCACTCACCCCCTCTCATCTCCATCGGAAAAAAACACACTGGGCCAAAACAAAAGCAGCCAGAAAGAGAATTAAAGTGTCATAATATGAATTTAAGGGCCTCTGAAGTAGCTTCCCTTCCCTTTCCTGTTTTGAGGCTGATGTCCATCCCTGGTGAGCTCACATCACACAAGAGAAAGGGTGAGAGATGACAACAGCTGATATTGTTTGAGGAGAACATAAGTTTTTCCACAGAACAGCCTCTTCAGAGAGGATACACAGAGAGGGGCTTGTCAAAGGGAACCCTGAAAAAGCCTTCAGCCTGCCTGTGCCACCATCCTTGATGACACTCCTGCTGTGAGACACCTGAGTGAGCTTGGAGTTGCCCAGGTCCCTTTTCTGGAAGCCTCCTGAGCAGTGAACTCCCACACCACATCTGTCCCTAAGCTCCCAAATGTCCGTCTAAGCCTTTGCTAGTGTCAGTCTCTGGCTGAGGGAGCTACAAGCCAATGAGTTGAATCAAAGAAGAGAGGGCTTCGCATTAGAGACTGTTGGTGCAACACTGAGAAAATCTGGACATTGGCACAGACTAACTTGTACCACTAGAAAGGAACAAAAAATAAAAACCACTCAATGACTTCAGGATCTTATCTAACATCTGTTTTCTACACCATTTGCAGTGCAGAGATAAGGTCAGAAGGAGGATGCAAAACCAAGAATCAAAGATCGGGTATAACGAACAGGCAGCTGCATGAATGATGGACACCTTATGATAGTTCCTGTTCTCGACACAAGAGGAACACCCATAGATAGGGCTTCTGACATGTCAAGTTATGCAAATATGAACCTGACCTTTCAGGAGTCATAAGACCAGCTGTTTAAAGGCAGATTCCTTTCAATTTATTGTGAAGATTCAGAAACCACAGACCACATTCCTGACCACTCTTGGCAACCAAAGGGCCCGAAACATAGTTCTTGGAGAGGAAACTTTCTCATGTGATCTCCAGTCCAGCTGCAGGCTCCTACCTCACACTCCCAAGTGCCCGAGACCTTTAGAGAAAAGGAAAGACTTGGCAGGGCAAACAGTGGACCGAGGGGTAGTTTTAGAAGTAGATACAGTCGCATCCTTGTTCAGAAAACTCTCCATCACTCCAGGATACCACTTTTTGGCAAAAGGAGTCTTTCCAACATAAAAGGTCAGAGGCAGCAATGCCTGCAACCTTTGAAAGCATTAATAAAAAGACAGGCAACCAACCAGAGAAGCAACTAATATTAAATTAAAAAAGGGGGGGCTCATTTATTGAGGAAAGGAAGATACATAAGCTGCTCTCTAATAAAAAAACCCCAAAACAAAAACTTCCAGATAGATAAACTGTAGTATGAAAGAGCAGAAGAGACAAGAAAGCCTTTGTGATGCACTTCAAGGCTCATGCATGGCTTTTAGTTCCAGCTCCGATCCTTGCAAAGCAAGCAAGCAGGAGTCCTGGCTGATCGTGGAGGTCCTTATGCCGCATCATGGCTGAGTCCAACACTTCCAGTCCAAAATACTTTCTTAAATCCATAACCAGCCAGATGAGATCCGAGGAACAAGGAATCCCTTCTGGTGGGAAGCAAAACTCACTTCATGATGGAGACAATAACTACATCAGATTAAACATGCCCTTTCACAAACATGATTAATCACTCTTTAATTGCAGTTAAAATAATGAGCAAATGCTGCCTCCTTGTGCAGATTCACCAGGGAGAAGCACTAAATCCCAGCATTAACCACAATTTACCTTTTGCCTTTTTAAAGTCAACATCTGGCTAAACATTCTCAGGGTCTATTTGCAACCCAGGGACTGTCATTACTTCATTTAAAAGAGGGTGGGCTGCATTCGGATGGCTTTTCATCTGCAGCAGGCTCATAAAAGCCATTGAAAAATGTGTCACTCCAACTGCGCCATGTAAATTCGTGGCAGAAAATCAACCCGCAGTCCAGCTGTGAAATTTGAGTAGCTGACTATTACAGAAGCAATCCCTTGAAATTAAGGTACATCTACGCATTGAAATGGGAAGCAATTATGTTCACCAATGTGACAGCTCTATTTTATTTGCTTGAATTTCTGAAATGTTGTAGTTTTTAAAGGCAAGGTTGGAGTTTCAGGGAAAACTGCAGCATTGCTGGTCCTGCTTTGCTTAGTATTCTGCATTGATAAGTTCAGGACTGAGACACCCAGAGGCTGGGACTGGAGCTCCTTAAATCTACTAATTGTACATCTGCTGAATCAAAATGGACAGACATTCTCTGAAACGTCTGACTATGAATGCTCTTTCCCAATTCTCTGAAATATCCAATGAAAAGCAAGTTTAATTATACTGATCTGCAGTACAGCAGCAAGGGTGTGTCTGCTAAAGCCCTGATTTAAAACCTAAAAATTAAATATTAGCTTTCAACAGTAAAAGCACCCGGTAAGGACATCTGTCCTTAGGTTTTGAGCTGTAAGAAGTCAAAGCATGACAAACTTCTGCCAATGCCCTCAAGCTGGGCTTTCACTTATGTTAGCAGCTGCTGGACTCTGCCCAGTTTTCTGAAGACGAACAGAAGATGAATCTTCCCCGAAGTTCTGTGAATCACAGTACAAGTGAGACTAAGAACTTAGCTGGGAAAGGAAAGCCACTCTTACTGATTTAGGAGCTGGGAAGCCAAGCATGTGCTCAGCCTAGAGAAGTATGAAGAAAGAAATGACAGGCTTGGAGCTTTCTCTTCTTGTTTCTTTTGACCCATTTCCCACGAAGTGCTGGTCTCTTGAAGAAACATCCACAGACAAAACAAAATGCTGTTATGCATCTTTGATGTTTTCCCAGCCACCACCGATTCAAAAAGAAAACTGCAAAAGCAGCCCAGATCATGGGTCCCTAAAAGCATCCAGTAAGTCAGCCTTCAAGCAGCTTTTGAGATTTTCCACCCAGGTGGTATTTAGGAATGAAGCTGCAGAGAGATGTGGGAGCTACCCCAGCACCTAACTGAGGGCAGAGGCACTAAAAGAGAGGTGGGGAAAGCCTATCTACAAATCCCTTCATTTTTCCTCCTCCCTCAAGAAAGCAATCCTGCCAACCAAGGCAGCCATACAGCCAGGTGGGAGAGTCAATGAAGCCTTGGCACATGCCACAGCCAGTCCACAGTCAACATTTTAGCAGGTTTAAGCTCTGTGGTATCTTCGACAAGCAACAAGATAAAACTTCCTTTTCAAATTCAGTTTTTCCAATGCCTTCAAGCCTTCCTTCTGTGCATGCCTGCATCACAGGGAGCTTTGGAGATCCCCCTCCTCCAAAACACCACCAAATCCCAAGGATGCTGCCAGCAGACACACTCGCCTTACTCTCAGGAGCTGGTTAGGGACCCTCTGCAGGACCAAGGACAGGGAGGAATCCACAGCTTCAGCTGAACTATCCACCCACCAGTCTGCGTGGGTGAGGACAGGTCAAGGAAAACAGGGGGAGTAGAATGAGTCTCAGCTTTCCTCTTCCCTTCATCCTCTGTCCCCAGGAGGTGAGGGGATATGGCAGGACTCAGCAAAGCTCGCTGTAAAAATCTTGGCCACCTCAGGTTTCACCTTGGGCACTCAAAGTGCTACATTCATAAGTGTTGTACAAGAAAATATGCACTGAAAAATAAGGGCACCAACTTTAAAGGGTTTCAGGAAGTTTGTATCCGAGTCCAGGCAGAATTACCTCCTTCATTCAAACCAGCTTCAATTTATTAAAAAAACCCAAACACCTCAAGAAGCTCCTTTGGTTTGACTGAGTCTTAAAGAGTGATAATATTGACACACACGTGTTTTGAGCCTATTTGACAAGATCAGGATGAACTTCTGTACAAACTTCTTTAAGAAATCGGAATCCTATCAACAAAGGTTGTAATCATTTAAGAGGAGACTACATGGCAAACTGTGTTAATCCTGATTTAAAAGGAAATTACAGGTGTTCTTAGGCTCAGCATAATCCAAGTGGTCGTCTTCAGATGCTCCTGCTGGAAGACACCTATTACAAGCCATCTGTATCACTGAAGTCCCGCTCCAAAAGGTTAGAAAACCCTTCCTTGACCTCTGCGCGTTTGGTAAACTGCACAAGACTTCACAATCCAAAGCAGACCTGAAGTTCATAAATTCCTAATATGGAGGAAAAAAGGGAGAAGGATGATTCCTTACTTTTCTCTCCCAAATTACAATGGTCAAGGATAATTTAATGGCCAGCTTTGTGTAGCATGTGAAGACGACCAATCCTATAAAAGTCCAACTGACAGAACACTTGCTGGTCCTATTATTTATCACTCCTCCCTTAATCGGTTTATCTGTCTAAACCAAAACCCTAGGTTGCATCTCAGATTGAGGATTTAGAGACTCCAATTACTCAAAACCCCCCTATCTTTGTAATTCAGAGCTCTTTGATGATGCACATGCAGTTGTCTGGAGCACAGATACTTGGATAGCTCAAATCCCCAATGTTGTGGTACACTGCTGAGATGGCCCAGGAATTTCACATTCCTGATCGCCTTCAGTCTTGGTGGTTTATGGGAGATGCTTTATGCTCCATCTGGTTTTCATTCCATGCAGATCCTTCAAGAATTCATCCTAACTTCTGGTTTCTGGGAAGAAATGGCACATCCTAATATATGTCTAGTTTGGGTTTGGTTTTTTTTTTTAAAAAAGTGGTTTGTTTGGTGTTTTTTAAATATCTTTTCCCCATATCCTATTTGAAAGAGCACAATTGCTCCTAAGGCGAGTACTTCACACTTGAGCTGCAGTAGATCCTGAGTTTCACTTGGCTCATTTCTGCATCTTCCACTCTCCAGAAATGCACGGAAACTTTTTTTGCATATATTTGCATTTTATACCAAACCCATTCTTCTGGAAAATTTGTCATGCTGGATTATCACTGTGATGATATTTTGTCTCTCAGGGCAGATGTGCCCAAGGGAACAATTCCTTCAAGCTAGTTAATCTCAGCACCTTGTTTAGGCCAAGCCTTATCTGCTACAAGGAAGGCTTGTGGACCTGGCTATAGCTGACAGCCCCAAGGCTGAGAAGCAGCACGTGCAGATTAATTTGGATCCATACAGGGCTAGAACACAGACCCTGGAATGGTTTTCCAAATCTGCTGACAGCCAAAGTTTGCCACAGGACCACTGTATGATGCTTTTGTGCCTGTGAACCTGCTGCACTCAGGACACCAACAGCCACAGCAGACACTGCTCTGTCTCGGGATGCACATGGTGTTTCTGCAGCAGCTTTCTTCTGAAGTGCTTCAACATCCCTTTACAGTGAAAAGTTAGACTTCGACAGCCCTACAAAGCCACAGCCATAGAGATGAAGCATCCTGAATCTACTCCAGATGCATCCAGATTAGGATTTTAAGACCCTTGTGAGATCTGGTGCCAGTGATGCACATGCCAAGAAATATTTTTTCTGTTTTTATCAGACTCTTTGTAGCTACCCTGAAAATAACTTCTTGTCCCCCTCCCTCCTCAACATACCCTCAAATAAACAGAGAATATTGTCTTCAAATGGAGACTGCTCTCCTATCACCCCTGGCCTCCTGAGAACAGTTTCATCCCAGCAATTACAAAGCACCTGGAGAAAGCATCCAGCTCTCAGCCACTGTGCTAAGCCAGCATCTCATCCCACTTCATTCTTCCCAGTGGAGTGGATACCACTAACTGCAAAACACATCGTGGTGGATGAAGCGTTCCTGCTCCACAACACTTTGGCAG
>NW_010417391.1:49723-65409 GCF_000710305.1 Buceros rhinoceros silvestris | reverse complement strand
CTGCTCAACAAATCTTTGGCAGAAACAACTATTTGGCAACTCCCCCAAACACATGGCATCTCCTTCAGCCAGGCAGCCAACAGCTGGCATGTTCCTGTGCTGCTGGTGACCATCTGTGTTGAAATGTCGTGGTGGACACACACTCTGCCCATGCTCGCTCTCAAGCTCAAGCTGCTGTGGAAGGTGGCTTTGCTCTAGAATACTTGTCTGCAAAACGCGGCTTGAGTCTGCATCTTATTTTCTTACGTCAGCTCCAAGGGAGGTGGCCCTCAGCAGAGGGGCAGTGGGGAAGGCTGGGACACTGCCTTGAGCTAAGGAGGATTTAACAACAGGAAGGTATCACAGACGCCTGAGATTCTCCCTGCCTATGCTCTACGTCTCTATTTTCTGCAGACCTTCTGGGTTTGATACTTGCATATAATTCACCAACTCCAAGAACCTGAATGTGTTTTGGTGTCAGGCTGAGGTGCTGTAATCACTGTTTGCCCTGAAGGCTTTCCACAGCCTGTAAGAATCTCTGAAAGTTTGGAAGTGAAAGCAGAGAAAGCAGCTCTTAAAACCAACGAGGAGCTATATAAAGCCCAAAATCTTAGGCTCAATATAAACACTGTACTGCTGCTCCTGTGATCTGGTTACAGCAATATCCTGTTTTTAAAAGCATGGAGCTGAAGTTACAGCAGCTCAGGTTTTGTTTAAGCATTCTCAACTCCCACAGCATCACCGTAATTGCTATTGATGCTGCCTTGCAAAGACAGCAGAAAGGGCCTATTAGGCCAGCGCCGATTAATTAGGTTGCACTGAGTTGATCCATGTCTACACACACCAACAATCAATCCCTTTAATCGCCTCATTTCTTAATAAAAGACTTAAAATCCTCATCCACATCCAGTTCGCATCTTCATCAAGGGACTAGTGCAGGAATCTCATCTATAGTTTGCCACACTGCTTACTCACAGGCTTTTGTCAAAACAGCAGAAAGAGGTAGGAGAGCTATTACACATATCACAGAACACATTCAATGCATGCTGTAAACAGGACATCGCATCACAAAAATTCAGAAGCCAGGCCAATGCTTTCATAAACATTGGCCAACATACCGTCAGTGAAGTCCAAAGCGTACACTGGAAATCTTCGTGCAATGTCATCAGAAATCCCCTTGCCAACATTGAGAAACTCGTGCAACTAAAGAAAGGAAGGAAGTGCTGTGTCAGTTTAAAGGCTCATGTATTGTTAAAGAGATTAACCTCCTTATTCAATGCTGATAGGAGCAATACTGGTCGTTCTGAATAGGGCATTCAAATCAGATTTTGTAATGATAATAAAAATAAACTCTTTGCACTTCAATTTATGTCCTCAGAGGTGCTGTAAGAGAGAAAACGTGCGAGATCACCCTGTTTTCATCCCTTCCTTCCCTTTTCCCCCTCCCATTCAGATCCACCTCCCTGCTTTGCAGGTAGGTGCACAGTGTGACCTGCTGAAAACACCCTGGCCAACAGCAGGATTAGCCCTTGGGTTCCCTAGCATTAAACATCAGGTCAGCAATGCCTTTCCCAACCCTCTAAACCAACTTCTTTTTTTTCTTTAGATGCCACCAGAAAAAAACAAACAAACAAACTAGAAAAACACCCCCCACACACCACACTCCTCCCCAAATCCATGTGAAGCATCTGAAGAGGGATCCCCAGCAAGCGTCGCTCAGCATGACCACAGGACAGGGTCAATTCAAATGGAGGTAATAAGGGAACTAAGCCTGTCTGCACCTCAAACTCCACCAAAAGAGAATAACCTTGAATAATTTCACATAACCAAGCCATAATTTCTGTCCATTACTTTTAATGATCACTACAGAAAGGTCACTGTGAAAGGCTTCCAAAAACCCAACACATTTCCCTGTATTTGTGGTTTGGGGGCCTGCAAGGTGCAGAGCGATTGTTTATACGATCTGATGCTCCCCACAGGCAATAAGGAGCTTCTCAGTGATATGTGACAGCTGCTGTTGACTTACAGCCTCCCAATTCTCCCAACTACAGCCTTATGGAAAGCATCAGAGTAGGCAACACTTGCAAATGAGGCACCTGTCAGACTTTTTTTTCCAGTTATCCTCAACTCAGAGGACAGATACTACTCTGAAAATCAAATGTGCTTTTATACAATGCTAATTACCCCAGCAGTCTCATCTAAAACATTTCATATGCTTGTTGCAGAACTAGCTTGCTAGGGAGTAAGGGGGTAGGTACAAAATCACAGATCTGAAATTTACACCAAGAGATCATCTCAAACCAGCACAGACACCTTCCTTTGACTGGTTTATGCAGAAACTGATAAAAACAACTGCTTTAGAATGGACTTGACACTACTGACCTTCTTTAACAGACTACAAACAGCTTTGCCTTTTCTCACAGGACTCACCTGCTTTGAAGCGTCCAGATGATCAGAGCCACAAGTAAAATGCAACAAGGAAACTTCCCCCTTTGAAGGAATACACTGGGCATGGCAAACACTAGGGTTTGGGTGCAAAAGGACCAGTTCCTTTATCAGTGACTATGACATCTCATATTCACAGAATCCTTTTGGTTGGAGAAGATCTTTAAGCTCATTGAGTCCAACTGTTCCCCCAGCACTGCCAGGTCCCCACTGACCCCTGGCCCTCAGCACCACCTCCACACGGCTGGTCAACCCCTCCAGGGATGGGGACTCCACCACTGCCCTGGGCAGCCTGGGACAGGCCTGCACAACCCCGACAGGGAAGAAATGGTTTCTCAGGGACAACCTCAACCTTCCCTGGTGCAACTCGAGGCCACTTTCAGCTGCTTAAGTTGATTCTGTTGCATTTTCCTGAGCCACCTGCATTAAAGATAGTTTCAACGCTCTAACCTGAACAACTGGGATGAAGAGACAGCAGACACCAGCATAACATCTGCTTTTTAAGCATTTCCGAAAAAGCGATGAGCTTAAACCATATTTGGAGGCATATTTGGACATCAAAGTCATATGCACTTGAAAAGCAATTTAATTTCCCCCACCCCAGAAAGACATTCCTGAAGGCACTAGTCAGCCAGAGAATCACAATAGCTTTGATGACTAATATGTTTACTTGTCTCACTGCAGTGAATATGGGGAAAATGATGCTCGGGGTATCTCATCTCCTGGGGAAGAAGCCACATGCTTGCTGCTAGCCTCGGGCTGAGTGTGGGGTGGGGAGGGAAGGAGCACTCATGCACAATGCCTGTTCGGAGGCGGTGGTGAGCGTGCAGAAAAGTGCTGCCTAACTTCTTGTCCTGAAAGGCACACTGAGGCAAGTTTGAGAGAAGAGGGAGCCAATGGGTTATGTTTGAGACCCCACATTCCCTTGTGCATTTGTTTCTTGTGCATGTGTAAGTTTAGCCTAGGGCGGGCATGCGGATGTCAAAATAAACCTCATCAGTGGCCAAATACGGGGAAAGTTGTTTCTTCTGTATGACTAATCCTCCTCTTACTTTCTTCTCTGCTCTGCTAACCTCATACTCAACTTGGCTTTCATGAGTAGATAAAAAACCAAGTTTACTGACGTTTGAACTTACTGCCTTTTTTGGCTTTATTTTTATCCCCCAACCTATCCACCACACATCTTCAAGGTCTAACTCTTTTCCAGACATGTTTCAGTCTGGCTTTTGCCTTCTGCCTTCTTCACAGCTTGCACCTTGGGAGTTTTCAAAACTCTTGGGAAAGACAGTGACGACACTTCACTCTTGCCCCGTTTAATCTGCTTCCTCACTCCAGTGCTGGGAATTTATTGGACTGACATTCTCTGCTTTCTCCTTCAGTGGGTCCAGTTTGTCTGACTCATTAGCTCTCCACTCCCATTTGCGGCAGCACCTCTCTCATGGTCCTGCCATCTTTTTGACTTAACATCCTGATACTAGGTGGCCTTAGCTAGAAGGCCAGAGCTTCATTCCTCACCAACACCAAGCTAAAGCCTTTAGGAACCACAGCTCAGGTACCTAGCCCCAAATTCTCCTTCAGTCTCCTTACTCTCCTCTTCTGCAAGTCCTTCCAGGGCTTTGCTCATGCTCCTCTTAATACCAGGGAGGAAAGAGCAGCAAGAGGAGCACACACACACACATCCCCTCGACAAAGATCATGAATTTTCCACTTTCCATTTTACAAATCCCTTCAAGTCTCTTGCCATAAACAACCGATTTTTGTGTCAGAGGCTACACCAGCACTATGAGTTACACAGCCAAATGAAAAATCCCTGCCTGTATCCGGTTCCTCCATGTTGAACCCAGGACATTGCCCAACACCACCAAGCCATCCTCAGTCCTGCCCTAGAGTACTGGGGCATGATTTTTTTTTTTTTTTTTTTTTTTTTTTTTTTTTTTTTTTTTTTTTTTTTTTTTTTTTTTTTTTTTTTTTTTTTTTTTTTTTTTTTTTTTTTTTTTTTTTTTTTTTTTTTTACACAGAGCAGAGACTTATGCTAGCCTCCCTCCTGCTGATGCTGAGCCAACAGAGCTCAGCCCTCGCAGCAAATCCACACGGGTGCCAAACCAACACAAAATTACAGCCAGAAAGTGTCACAACTGTTAGGGACTCCTTCATGAACAAAATCACAATTAGATGTCTCAGTAAACAAGAGGATTTCAGGCTGACTTAATTATGACTGAGGATGTAGCCTTGCCTAAATAATCCTCCGAGATGAGCCGAAGCAAACCGACTGCGCCGCAGGCACAGCATGGTACACAACTGTCGCCTCCCCTTCAGCAATTTAGCAGATGTAAAAATGAGCAATTGCAAAAATCCCACTCACACACAGAGCATTTGAGGCCCATTTCTCTCCCATCACTGCAGGGCCAAGGGACTAAGAAAGGCAGATTTTTAGGCCGCCAAGAGATTTTTTCCTCCCAGCCCCTCACAAGGGCTCACTTGTAACAATACAGTGGCTCCGGATTCAGGTATTTGTTTCACTGGGGGTGGTTCACAGGTTGAAATTACACCCCTGGTCTCATATGAGGTTGTGCGCATGTTAAACATTCCCTGTCTAGAAGGCTGTTGCTCAGGGCAGGCAGAGGGGGAGGAGATGCTGCTGCAGATGTCTGCCATAGGACTGAGGAATGCAGGCTGTGATCTGAAATGAACCTCACTTCTCCAGACAAATCTTCAGAACCATAGAATCATTGTGGTTGGAAAAGACCTTTAAGATCATCAAGTCCAACCACTCCCCCAGCACTGCCAGGTCCCCACTGACCCCTGGCCCTCAGCACCACCTCCACACGGCTGGTCAACCCCTCCAGGGATGGGGACTCCACCACTGCCCTGGGCAGACTGGGACAGGCCTGCACAACCCTTTTGGCAAAGAAATCTTTCCTTGTGTCCAACCTAAACCTCCCCCTGTGCAACTTGAGGCCATTTTCTCTTGCCTTTGCTTGCCAGGAAAAGAAACCTCCATCCCAGCTCTTCAGATCCATGCTGGCAAGGCAGGGTAGAGCACAACTTCTTCCAAGAGACAAGAGAAAGCAGAGGTACTACTACACAGGCTGTGTCTCCTAAGAGCTGAAGGATAAAACAATTCAAAACAACAATTTACCAAATCCATGCCAAGAACGGTCAATGCCAAGAGCAGATGCTAAAGAAACAAGGGTCACTATCCACAGCACTGGCTCAGAAATGTTGACAATCTGCCTGGCCAAGGCTGCTTGCCCAGCAATACAGGTAGGAACCACCACTTCTCCGGGCCAATACCTAACAAGCTGCATGTTGTATCCATGCTCACCTGCAGCCCTCCAGCTCACCATACCACAGAGCAGAAAATCCTCAACAGACATCTAAAAAGGGCTAGTTTTAGCTGAAGACAGAGCCAGACACTTCAACTGCTCTTACAAAAATTCCCTTGAAAGACCAAGTGCAAAGGGTTAAACCTGCTTTACCTGAATTATATTACTGCAGCTACTCCAACACCACCACTCTGAACGACCTGGGTTTAAAGAGGGCTTCAGGCCTTGTTCTGCAAACTTAAGAGCAGGTATGGGGTCTAAAAAAGTTCAAAGCGCTACCTATAAGCAAGAGGATTCTGCAGGAAAAACATGAGCTTTGCTCATTTCCAGATGTGCAGATCAAAACCCTTTAAGTCTATTCCAGGGAAAAAAAGTGATAAGTTAACCAGCTTCAGCACTGTAGGCAACTGAAAACTTTAGGTTATTTGTAATTCAGGGACAGGAGCAGCGAGCTAGAGATGGCACAGTTTGTTTTTCAGGTATGCTGCCTGGTTAAAGAATGAATTTCTGAACGGAAAAGCAAAGCAGTGACCAATACACAGGAAATTCCAGAAAAGAAAGCAGGGTTACAGCATTTCCCTCAAACTTTAAAGTACAAAGCAAGTAACGTTTTACAGAGCTACAGATCAAACAGTGAGAAGTCAGGCCAAATACTGACAGGCAACTTTTAAGTGAAATTACCATGCAGGGATGGCCAAGAAGCCTTTTGGCTGTGGGAAAGACAAGCAGCAGCTTCCTTCAGAGACTTCTGATAGTAAGGATTAAGTACCTTGGACTGACAACGCACAGTGATCCATTAATCCCACCCTTGACTAAGCATCTGGAATCAAAGTCCCGTAACCATTTCAACCCCCTACTGTCTGCATCCCTTCAGCACCTGCTTCTTTGAAGTGGTTTTTATTTCAGATTTACAGCAGGAGCAGAGGAAGGTGGACATACACACAGCAGAGTTTCTGGAAAACTCAGTGCTGAGAGCTTGCTAGGAGAGCCCAGTGGATGCGAGCAGCCCAAGTGCCTCACCTCCTTACGCTAAACCCCTTGCAGTTATGCATTTGGACATCACTGACGCAGGAGCACGGCAGATGTTGGCCAATCTTACCTTGAGTGGCTTAGGACCATGAGACTTGTGCCCATCGCTCATTGCTGAGGGTCTCTGATTCACCACCGTCAACAAGTGGCGTTGGTGGACTAAGGCTTCCTTGAACTCCTCCTCAGTTTTGGTTTCTAGGAGTTTCTGCCGAAAGGTTATGTCTGAAAACATTGTGGCAAAGGTCCTGCCCACTTCTGTGGCTGTTTTAGTACTTTTCTGAGCAGAAGAAAAAAAGACAAGAAAAAACCCCTTTTAAAACTTAGTTTTTCACTTCTGAAAGGTAAAACCACTGATTTGCCCCACTTGGCACCATCCAAAGAGCAAGCTGCCCAAGCAAGCTTTCCAGGACCCCAAACACACCCAATGGAGAAGGGTACATGTGGGAGCTGTTGCAGATGAACACGCCAACCACAGCAAGATCCTGTGAAGGCATCAACTTACAGGCCCTGACCAGAAGCACTGATCAATCTTACTTGATCAACTTCCCGGGACTTGGTCCAAAGCTGAATCACGCTGAGCATGCATTTTATCCCCACTCTGCCTTCAAGGCTGCTAAGACTAAACAAATAGGAGTCTTTGCTATCCTACAGCATCTAAGCTTTACTGCTGCTGGGGTGGAAAGACACTGTAGTCAAGGTTCCTGCAGGTGCCAATGTCTTCTCCAGAAGACTGAGATCATTGTGCACAGCTGCTTCACAAGCCTCCTGTATTCTGAGCATTAAAACTCAGTTTGGTTGGTCTCTCTGGGGCAATTCTGGCAGCACAAGAAGAGATTTAGAGTTCTCAGATAAAGTAGCTACTGGCACGAAGGAGAGCATAGGAAAGAAGCAGCAGCTGAGCACGCACACAAGTGGCACTGTCTGTCCTCACTCAGCGCTTGGAAGGGACGGGAGACTTGCAAACGTGAAGAAGGAACAAATGCCTATTTGCAGGCTTTAACATTTCTGTAAGCAACAAGCCTGATCTTTGAGGGTCCAGCTTCCACAGTATCCAAGCCCACTTTCCTATAGCTCCAAGCACCTTGGAAATTAGATGCAAAGGGTATCTAATCAAAGGGTAATAGTAAAGGAGACTGAGCTCCCCACCTCTGCACAAACCCACCAAATGCAAGCTCTCCTGACCTGCTCAGCTGCTTGTTCCACTTTGGTCAAGACAGATGAAATACTTGCCAAGGCAAAGTTATGTAGAACCGTAGCTCATTAAGAGCTCCTTTTGATGCAAAGCTTTAACCCACCCGCCTTAGCTACACTCACTCATCACGCAGCAACTGCTAGAGACACCCAAACAACCACCCTCCTTTGGACAGCCTCCAAGCTCCTCACATCACTGTGAGAAGTAGTAGCAAGCACGTGATTGACCTGAATTAGTTTTCATGGTTCATAACAAAGCAGATGAGCAATTTCTTCATGAACTCAAACAAATAATTCAGTGTCGCTTGACGCAGAGGCGTGGACACGTGAGTGGCACCATGCTAGTTCTAAAGTCATTGCTAATGCTATACTTGCTCCATCGCTCACACTGCCCTGCCTCCAACTCTCCACCACCCTCTCTGCATCATGGGGAATGTCCCTTCAAACACCCTTGCTAGGATACGTTCAATTCAAATTCTGGGGAAAGGTTTGGATTTAAGCGAAGACGATCTGGTCTGGGAGTTGCTTCTAGAGTGTGTAAAGTTTGGTCCTTTCAGACTGAACTACCTTGGATTTGAACCACAGGGGAGGCTTCTCCTTTCACCTCTGAGAAGCAGAAGTCCTTGGGCTGGATTGGTTACTTCAAGCCACCCAATGCTGCTCCCTTTCTTTGCTTTCCCATAGAGAGATGTGAATGATTTAGAGGAAGATTGCAGAGATTTGCAAGAGAACTTGGGTTTTTTTCCATCCTTCACACTAGAGAAGGCTAAAAGATAAAGATTTCTCAGCACAACAGATGCCCATTTGCTGGACTTTTTCTTTCCCTCCCCAAGTAAGGTTCATTTAATCTGTTACTGTCAGCAGGTTAATTATTTTAACTGTTGTACCAGAAATGCGTACTTAGAGTTGGCTAGATGAACTCATTTAAAATAAAAAGCATATTGGCAACTGCAGCTCTGCTTGGCCTCCACTCCCTTTCCTTAATTTGATGCTGTTCATTGAAATTGCAAACTTTCGGGATAGCAGCGGATACAGAGCCGTTCGCCGGGTGCTTTGCACGTAGCTGGCCGGAGATAAGCAAACAGCCGTGCAATGAAAGAGAGATCAATGCAACTGCATGCAGGTTCAGTTGTTTGCCTGCTGCTTTTCCTAAGGACCATCAATATGTTTTCAGCCTGTTAGGTTTGAGATCTATGCCAAGAGCATTCAACTGCTCATCTGGGAAAGATCTGCCCAGAAATCCTGGGAAATAAGGAAACACCGGTATTTTCATTTAAACAAGGGTGGCGGTGGAGGTGGCGGGGGAGGGAGGGAGGAGACAGTCAGACCAGACTAAAAGGTGCCAAGGTCACGCAGATAGCATTGAAGAGCAGGAAACTGAATCAGGATATGTCCTGTTCCAGACAAGGTCCACAACCTCTCCAGCACCTCGAACCTAGTAGCCCCAAGGTGTAAACAGCCAGCTTAAGCGTGAAAAGGTCTTGAGCTTTGAACTGTTCAACCATTAGCTAGAAGAACTCACCATCTTGATCAAGCCAGTGCTTTCTAGGAAGCCAGGATGGTGATTCCCAATTGACCTTGATGCCCCCTGTGATACTGAAGCAAGTATGTGCTACTGTGCAATTTGTTGGCCCTGTCCACACCTAAGAACCAGCAAGCACACTGCAGCAAGATTTAACCTTGCTGCTTCAAGTGCCAAAAGCTATGAATACACAACCCAAAGGACCTCAGGACAGGCTGACCTTACAAGCACACCAGCTCCCAAATAGTCTCACGCATACTGCAGTAGGGCTCACAAAGCTAAATCTTCCTCTCGGTCCCATCAGTTCATCTACAACTGCCTCAACCACAACTGCACTGTAACCATCAGTCCCATCAAGAGAGTTTGCTAGGAAGCATCCCAGACCTTTGCAGTGGGGCATACGCTGCAGACTGGCACAAGCATGGCTTTAACCAGGAACAGGATTCCTTGGGGAATCTGTGGAGTAACACATGCGTGACAGCTGCAGCTCCAGCAAAAAGCCGATGAGGACTACAGACACACTTGATCTGCTGTGTCCTCCTCCCATTCGGGCTGAAGGCTGTTACCCAGTATAAGACAAGGACACAGCTGACAGATCTACCCCTCAGACAGTACAAACCATCTTGACAACTGCTGAGAAGATCTCAGGCCTCTTCGTATCTCCCTGTATTTAAAATAATATAAGACAGCCAAAGAAAAGCAGACTTGGGAGAACCCTCTGAAGCACCAGAGCAAATGAGAACACCATACTCACCATTTTAGGAGGAGCCAGGACTAATATCACAAATCTCACTTCACAGGAGTTTTCACCCCAGTTCTGAGGCCTCTCCAGGCGGCTGATGCAAACATGACGTCGCTGAAGGGACTTTATAGTGCAACTGTCAAGGAAGATGGCATTATCATACACGGCGCTGTGACACAAGGCATGTTCTCTTGGTGTGCAAGGTCTATAAACATACGTTTCAACTTTGAGAAACACTAAGTGTTGTTGGTTGTGAAATGGTCACTTCTGAACTCTCAAACAGTAAGTTACCGTTAGCCCAATTCTGCTTTTTTTTGTAGAATTTGAACATTCGTGTTTTCAAAGGAAATAACTTCCAAGATTAAGGTGCATTCTTCTTCTTCCCCATCTGTGTTTTAATAGCGAAGAAATCAAACATATCTAGTACTTGCACTGCTACAGAAGTGTCTATAAAAAAACCCTCTTAGAAAAAAACCCCAACACCTACATTACTGGAAAGCAGTTTACACTTCATCTCATTTCACTTCATCTCCCAAAGTGCTTTTGGAAATGTTAAGGCAAGATGCCAAACCAAAACATTTCCACTTCTTTTGCCTTGGGCAGATCTTTGTTTGAATAGTTTCCCCTACTCGCTTTGAGCTGTTATTTTCCCCGTTTCTGGTACAGGTGCAATACAGAAACTAAGCTGACCTGCTTGCTTAAGATCTACAGGAGCTGTAGCAGGCAGGATTACGGCTCAGAGGGAAATCCTTGGCTGCAATCCAGCCAGCTCTGCTGGGCAAGCAATGGCCGCGTGACTCCCATAACAAAGACTAGCAACAAGTTGTTTTGAGATCAACACAGCAATCGTCTTTGGACACCATGAAAGAACCAGTGTCCACCCTGGGATATTTAAGCAGAGCTGTCATCTGGGTAGACATCGCTTTTCCTGCTGGGAAATTCTGGCAAAAAGGCCAAGTGGCTTGGTGCAGTTGAAGGAAGAGGTTAACACCAGCCTGGGCTGCAGCTCTCCTTAAAAGCCACCCAGTACTTCTCAACTCTTCTGCAACGCACTGGTGGAATACGTACACGGGGCTCGCCTATTGACACTGAAAGAGGATAGAAGTGTGTTTTCCTGACTCAAAGTGATTTCCCCTTTTTTTCTGGTTCAAAGTCGCTTTGACTGCTTGCTCCCTCTTACTCATCTAGCAAACACCTATCACAGTCCTCTGTGACAGGATTCATCTCCCCTTTAATTTCTCTTCCATAATCCTAACCCACTCCTTTCCTTTCACCATGTATTCTCACACCCAAGCACCCTGAAGGTTGTTCCAGTAATGGCTCCTGAAGATCTCTGGCTGGCGTTGTACTAGTTAAGAGCACATTATATTTTAAGTTCTTAATAATTTGCATACAAAATATCATCATCATGTATTTTCTTATTGAATTTGACTTCCTTGATCACAGATTAGAAGCAGCCTGCTTACACAAATTGATCTGACAAAGGCACTCGTCTGAGAGCAACCAAACAGCTTAATTAGAATAACACAGGTCACGAGCAAGATGACCTATCTTCTCCCTATCCACCTGAACTGGTCAACAACAGCAAATAGTTAATGCACCATTAACAAAAATTATCCGTATTTTGTGCTTCGTTCTCAGTATTTTCATGCCTCAAGAGGCTGAGCTTGCTGATTAATTCATTGTGAAAAGGAAGGTTTTCTGGGCATTTGGAACATCATTTCTACTCTGGCAATGCCCAGAAGCAGGTATCAAGAGCGCCCAGGCATCATCCCTTTCCTAGAACATCTACAGGCAGGACCTGACCTAAGAAGAAGCTTCCAAAGTACAAAGGATGGCCAGAGAATACTTATAATAGGGAAGGGCTGATCACACCAGCACATGTGCTGGTCTCCGAAGTGGGATGGGATACTAAGGCACCCACATGACCCTAAGTTCGTTTGTTCTGTGGAGGTAAAGTTCACCAGCCATCTCTCAGCAGCGCAGCTCAGCAGTACCTGCCTGCCCCCCACCTCATTTAAGTAAACTCAAACCTCACAAATCCCAAAACTTCAAACTGTTCCTGCCCAAGGCAGGAAAGCCGATGTGCAAGAGCCCTCCTGCCCTCGCTTCAACATGTGAAGCCATGTTGCGAGACAGCAAATTATTTGGAAAAACCTATTACATCGTGCAGTAATAAAGCAAGGCACATGCTCCTCTATAGCAAGCTTTCTCCCTGAAGCAACAGGGTTTAGCTTCAGTAACTCATCTCTGAGGCAGTGCTCTCCAAAGATGACAGTCTTGCCAATAAGTGCCAGTCCACAGGGCTACAACATCACCTCAGTTCAAGAGCTTCTTGGGTATGGAGGGGAAGAACTTGACTCGAAAAGGCTGCTCTTTGCTATTGAATCACTTTCATAGACAAGCTAATTTTCCTGGCAGCCATGCCAAAACCTTGAGTGTCTCTGAATCAGGAGTCTCCTGTTTCCTTACCTTGAGGGACTGGGAAAGTGTGCAACAAGAGGATCTCACAGTGCTTAGGCAGTACTGAAGACTTAGCACCACTGAGAACATTCACAAGACACAAAGAAACCCACTGTCATCACTGTCCACTTTTATCTGCAGTAGTTTTATCCACAGAGCTGAGTTTGAGACTTCTCATATCTATAAGACCATCTCTTCCGACTCTCCTGAAAGGGCTCTGTGGATGCTGCCACGTGCATCTGAATCCCACTATCAGTGACACCAGTAAAATTCCATGTGGACCACTGGAGAATTCCCAACCTACATTAGGTCAATGTATGGGCATAATTTAAGTCAATTTGAGCCTTCACAAAACAGGCTAAGTTGGTTCGGTGAGGGCAAACCAGAGTAAAACCAGAGTTAAACAGAAGCCTCAGAGGACAGATGCACCTGAGCATTGCTGCATGGAAGGGAGAAACAGTGACTTCGTGCAGAACACAGACTCATCTGTACTGAGCCTGAGCTCACTCTGTTCTATATGTTTATTGGGGGGGTGAGGGGTGTGTGGAAATGGTGTCTCAGTACTTTTAGTGCAAGGCCAAGTCACTTCTGCCCAGCCCCTCAAGCTTTTCTTCAAATTCAAGCCACTATTTAGCTGACTCAAATCCTGTTCCCTGGTGTGGCGTTTAACTGCTCCCATTTGTTTTAATTCCAGAATCCAGATACAAATATCATACAAACCAAAACTGCAGTCTCTAGACTTGTGCAAATATTTATAAAGGAAAAAAATAAGTTATTTGGTTCACATGGAGAAATCCCAAGTTACGCAAGACCGCAGGTAAAACTCAGCATGGTTCAGGCCAAGAGAAGAGTCACTTTCAAAATGAAGCAACTTTAAGTAGCACTTAAGTATATTCCTACTAAAAAAATATTCTGAAGGGTAAATAGCCAAAATGCCCCCCAAAATCTGAGTACTAGGCAAGACATTTTCAGCTGACTCTAAATTAAGTCTGGTTGAGCCAAAGCCTCCAAGATCCCTTTCGGTTTGGGCTGAGCTAAATTTGATTAATCTTTGGTTTGGCCAGAAAGCTGAAAAATCTATTTTCACCCAGTATTAGTCACACAAGAAAATACTGGGCTCTGATTTAATGAGATGCCAGGTTGCGTTCTCAGCAATTTTATCTTGATCCTCCAACAACTGGGCTCATAAAAGGGGCATTTAAATTATAGCACACACTCCCGCTTTGCTGTCCTCTTCTCTTTCCAGGCTACGTATCCAGCGGCATCGAGCATGGCACTCCGACGGTGAGAACTGGCAATGCTCCACCAAAATCACCGATTACACCCAGTCACGCACGCTGCAGGTCTGCCCCACACCCAAGATGTTATCAGGGTAATAACACATTTCTCAACCAAATCATAAAAAGGGTCAGACTATGGAGACCCAAGAGGAACAGAAACCCTCTTTAAACAAGGCAAGAAAGGAAGTTAATTCAGAAACAAATGATCCCCTGCAGTAAGAAAAAGTGCCCAGCAGAGGTAATCAGCCAGCCAGCCTTTTCCTGTCCTGACACAGAACAACAATGACACTTCTCATTCTCATCCATTGCAAATAAATCTTCCTCTGCGAAGCAGCTCCAGGCACAAGCTTTCAGAAACCAGAGTTTGCAAGCGAGGAATGAAGCTGTGACCAGCACAGCCAGCTCACCCGCAGCTTGGCACAGGCTTGTTGCGGCAACAGAGTTGCTCCAAGCTGGAAATTGTTCTGAACTGGTAAATGCACTTTGCTGGACTCCAGAAAGACCCATCATCTCTAGCAGTTATTCTCTCTAAGGGTAAGTATTTCCTACAGTCAGTGCATAGGGACACAACTCCTGCTCCTTGTGCTACAGGAACTGCAACAAGCCATCCTCCTCTCCCTCCTCCAGGACCCAAATTCCTAATGAAGGTTTGAGTTTTAAAACTCCTTTTTGTAACACAGCACCTGCAGGAGCCTCAGCTCTCCAGCGTAACCTGGGAGAACCTAACGAGGGTGGCTACCAGCACTTAAAAATGAATTTGTTCTTTGAAACCAAAGAACACTTGAGAGATGATGGTTGTAAATTTGGAAGAGGCTCTTGTTCACGAGACTCCAAATCTTGTAATCATTCCTCTGAAGGGTAATGTTAGTTTTAAACAGTTGAACTCTCTCATTTCCTGTAGCATCCCACCTTGCTCTTTGAAGGAAGGGGCTCTGTTTTGACGAATACACAGGAACTGAAGCATCCCAACTTGAGGTGTATTCAGAGCAGAAACAACATGGCTTTTCTATGGACCCACAAGCCTCTGGGTCTGGACAGCTTAAACACGTGAAATATTTTGCATTACTTTAGAGAGATCCATTAGTAACACGCTTCACACAACCATCAGTTAGTTACACTGAGTCTGCAAAGTTACTGCTTAAACTTGACTGTTTGAACAGCAGTCTTGCTTGATTTCCAGAATAACCTCACAATACCTGTTTTTGAAAGGCTATCTGGGTTTTTTCCAAGTTAAACTCCTCCACAGGAATCATCATGACACCACACTGTATCACAGTAAGCAATTTTACAGCAACACAGCGCGCACACAAATCACTAAATCACTCTTTGCTCGCCGAGAGGCTTTTTGACTCTGCTTCGCTTGTTAAAACAACTTTAGCAAATCAGTTGAATGTACTGAAAATAAGTTCTTCACCAATCCATGTGCCAAAGGAAATGGTTCTTCAGCTACTCAATCCAGACTACACAGCAGCTTGCTTTCATGTTTTTCTAAGGATTCAGCTTTGGAAGAAAGCAGTATCTATCTATCTCCTGGCAAGATGAATATAGCCTGGAAGTTGTGATGCCTGGGGAATTCCACTCAGCTCAGGAAGCATTTGTTCAGTAACCCACACAGCTGGTGTTTCTCCTAGGAGGAGATCAAGGAGAGAGATCCACCAGCAGTTGATTAGCAGTTACTTTAACATCCTTAGCATTAGGTATCCTTCACT
>NW_010417391.1:41118-49540 GCF_000710305.1 Buceros rhinoceros silvestris | reverse complement strand
GGGGGGAATTTAAAACCAGGCATCTGCATCTCCATTTGTCAGACAGAGAAAGAAGCAATTAGGTATGATAGGACTTGGCTTGTGATGAGATCCGCTGCTCCATGTACTCTCCCATTGGATAAGGGGAGGGGGCAGCTTCCTTGGGCTTTTTAAGCCACAGAACTGTGCGAGCATTCTCCCAGGGGCTCCTTCCCCAAGTTTCCTGATCCAGATGTACAAATCATCCAGTTTACCACCTCCACGCTCTGGATCACAGTGAGGCCTGGATGGTTCATGGGGAACTCCAAGCACACTCCTGGCAGTACATCCACCTGCTGCAGTCATGCTGGTTGGGTACCAAAGTGCCTCCTTAAGCTCCTACTATCAGCAGAACTTCCTCATGCTAAATAACTGAGTAAGTCTGAGTGTAACAGTTCAGCACA
Organism: Buceros rhinoceros silvestris; assembly: GCF_000710305.1. Taxonomy (NCBI): domain Eukaryota; kingdom Metazoa; phylum Chordata; class Aves; order Bucerotiformes; family Bucerotidae; genus Buceros; species Buceros rhinoceros. Next base: position 49,118 of record NW_010417391.1, on the reverse strand, counting down.
CCTCAATCTGGGACAGGTTTGGCTATCTCTCACCCTGAGTTCTCTAATGGAATGGTGAACCAGCAGCTTCACACTGAAGCAGCAAGAGATCTCCATGCCAGTTTGTGTCTTCCAGAGTTGAAGAGTGCTGGTTAGTTGGGCACACAGTACTCTGCTATTTTCAGTTACACAGAATTTTCATAATGGAGTCTCAAGGTTTCCATAAGCTTATGCACCCTGACAGGGCTTCAGCAAGACCAGGTTTTGATCATTTTTGACAAAAAAAGCCCTATAGGGGCTACCCAATAGGGTATCAGAAGCCAGTTGTTTTCCTGAGCTGCAGTGGAACATTCAAACCTCAAGGTCTTCAATTCCTCATCGGTTTGCTCTGTCATGTGGCCATAGCCCAGAACCATATAGTACATGTGACCTTGCTGGTGGTTCAATAGACCTGAAACTCTCAGAAAAGCACTGATACCACCAGAAGCAGTAGAGCTACTTCATTTCGTGTTTTCCCCACCACTCTTCCCACGGAAGCTAAGTCAGATAAAGAGCAGCCCTCTCCCCAGCACAGAAGAGGGAGGGAACCAAATTTGTGTGTCCATTATTAGGAATGCTCTTCTGCAGCCAGGCTCTGCACAGCTCGGTGGAAATCCTACACGAGGTTTTTCTTTCTGACTCTAAGCTAATTTTGGCTTTAATACTTCCCCTTGAAATCGATGCAGAAGCAACTACCAAAACCGCATCTCTGAGCTGCTCTTCCTCATTAATATCATCCTGTCAGGATACTCAACCTTCTCTCATCCACTAGGAATAAAAAGCTAGTTAAGGTGCACAAAAACCATCACTGCTGATTTAAAATTCAGCAAAGAGTATAGACTAAATGTGAGGATAAAGAACCACAGATATCTTAAAGGTTCTTCCCACTCATATTGAAAATTTTTTCATCAATAAATTCTTTTTGTTTCAGACTTTTGGAAGTTGTTTTGCAATCTGACTTCAAGAAAAATGTAAGTTCTAAAAATACGGTTCACAATCTGTTGCACAATAGCTACAGCAGAAATACAGCACAATAATTAGATAATTATAGGTAATAACTCATCACTGCTTTCCCACCACTTTCTTCTTGCTCTTCAGAGTAATAAAAGGAAGAAACAAGGAAAGTTTTGCACAAGACACCTTCGGGCTGCAAGCTTATTTTTCAAATCATGTCTTGTCGTAGAAGCTTGTATTACTCACATGGATGTGTTTAAAGCTTTGGCACACTTCCTACAGACAGGCGGAACCTACCCTTTGCAGTTCCATATATATAATCACAGCACTTGTATCATGACCTCTAGAAATGCTTTGTTATGAAGGCAACATGCTCCAAAGTTCTCCATAGAGCTACGTGACATGCCATGGCAGAAACTTCTACCCTCCACCCTTCCTGGAGTAGGATGTACGTATCTTTATTGCTGCTACGCTAGCTATGCCATCCAAAGCATGGAAAACTGCTCAAAAGCCCTCTTGATCAGAACAGAAAGACCATTTTACTGTATGAACTCATATTCTTTGTGGAAGCTGCTCTGTACATGCCAGGTGTAAGGGTAGAGCTGGCACAGACATTATGCAGTTCACTTAATTCATAGAACAGACCCCCAATCCGCTATAGGTTCCTTTTTACAGAGACAATGTCTAGCTCTTTCACAAGAGATTAGAAAGGGAGTGAGGATTTTTTTGTTGTTTGTCAGTGTTTTGCTTGTTTGTTTTCTAAAAACCCAGCTATTTCCAAGGCAAAATACTCTAGGTTTTTTCCAGCCATAAGCAGAGGGTAGGAGAAGAACTGCTCATGGCTGGAAAGCTATTGTGACAGTTCTCCTAGCAAACTGGCTGTGAAGGCTAAAATATGTGCACACACTCCCCAAGCCTTCAGGCACCTTTCCAACACATCCCAGTAATTTTTCTGGGGAATTAACGCATTTCTTGACAACTTGACTTAGAGGCTGCATATGCACAAAGCAACAGACAGAAGGCAAATCACATCACTTGGGTTGGCTCAGTGACTCGGGTTCTGGCCTTCCTCTGTAAAGGGACAGTTTGGCTCACCCACCATGTTTGACTTTGAGACAATGATTTCAAAACCCAGTTTTGGTCAAGTGGAAGCTGGGGTGAAGCCACGAGGTCTCAAATTCCAGGTGACAGAGTCCTTACTGTCTTAAGTGTCTGTTCCAGTGTTTAACAGTGTTGACAAGTAATCAGCATCTGAATTAATTGTCTGACAAAGTAATCAGTGTCTAACTAGTGCTGGAATTTGACTCCAATTTTCAGTTCCAAAGTTTGGATGTTTTCATCAAAGGACCTAAGAAATCTTCTGGCCCAGACTTTGGCAGGCAAAGCAGTCCACGAACCAGTCTGCTTTGTCCCTTTCAGAAATCCCTCTCTTTAAACAGTTCTCAGCAATTAGCATTTTCTGGCCCAATTTTTTTTCAGCATTCTTAGCTTGTTAACACCAGATTTTGATGGCATCCAAGAGCTTAATGCCCTGGAGAGACTGTGGTCACCTCTGTCCAGGCTACTACTCATCCATTTGCAAAGAGAAGGTGCCCACTTCTGAGATGGAGATCCCACAGGCCAGAATGGATGGAGAGGGCATCCCTGTTTTGACTAACAAGTGCACATTTGGAACCATTGTTCTTCCCAGCAGCAGAAAAAGTTACAAGTTTTGAGTGGATTAGCAGTGGATTCTGCTAATCCATCCCAGGTACTTACATAATACAGAGCCAGGACTGCTGATACTGCACCCCTGTGACTGTTGCTGTGACCCCTTGAATTGTATCTGATAAGAGGTGAACTAGGAAAAGAAGAAAGGGAAACGTTACAGGCCGTCCATGTTTGGTTTGCAACTTCTCCTTCCAAATGGAAGCTGAGTACTAAGACCAAGCGTATGAACTTATCTGCACAGTGGATTGATGCAAGGGTAGGGAGGTGACAGAGCAAGATAAAAACATTCATCCTGATGCTTTTCAGTACTGTCCTTAAACTGTTCACAGCTTGGAAATGCAGCTGCTTTCCCCTCCCAACATCAACCTACTGCAATATTAGGTTATTAGATTAGCATTATGCAATGCACGCACAGACAGGACTTCAAGAGGCCTCGTCTTCTGAACACCCTGCCCTCTCTCACCCTCTTCCCAATTACTGATCTCATTTTATGGCACTGCTCAATTTTTCTTTATAGGCAAAAGCCTACATTAAATAGACTATAAAGGCAAAGCTCTAAGACAGGTAGCAAGAAGTAATCAAAGCATGAACATGCTTACTACATGCTCAGGACTTGACATATCTGTTAAACAAATTCACTCAGGCTGTGACAGTTACATTTGAGGTGCGATGTACATGTTTGTATATTCATTCCTGTTGACTCTGAAACGTCATGGGTGCCTACAGAGAAACAATGCTTAGTTAAGCTTCTTTACATCTTGGGCTAAAAGGTAGCAGTTTAGACTACGCTATGACATTTGCTGATAGCTTAAGGTGACACATGAGCCAACAACAATGGCTTGGGCTGCCCTAGTTGGGTTTCTGGAGCATAACAAAGCACCTCTCATCCATTCCAGTGGGCTGGGAGCAATGTGAAGGCTCAGCCCTCCCCAACCAATTACTCATCCAAAGCAGGCAAAATTCCCTGGCCTGGGAGAATTCAGATGGAGAATCACAAGGCAAAGGAGCTATATTTCAGCAGAGACCCTTGCTGGTGTCTCCTCAGAAGAGCATCAGACACTTATCTGAGGACAAGCACACCTAATGGGTCCAAACAGACAAGCCACTCCAGTGCTGTAGACTCCTGACCCCAGAGAAAACCTGAAGTCATCTTGATGAAATAGGGCCAAGACTCCACCAAAACATAAAAACCCTGGAGACCTGAGATCCTACAGTGTGAGTGAAAAGGAAAAATAACCCCCAGTGCCACGTGTGACATGCAAGTGTGGGCACCCCTCAGTAGTGAGTGTTCAACACTACACCAGCAGAAAGGATGACTACTTAATAGTAACACTCAGATGAAAGCAAATCAAAAGGCGATTACCATTCCCTTCTCGTGGGGTCCCTGAATCCGTGAATAAAGTGCTCATGATTTTTTCAAAATTGCAGCTTGGCTCCATGTTCTCAGGATCTTCAGCAAAATGTTTCAGCATCTCTCGAAGAACATCGTCCAAGGAGGTGGCTGTTTCATCAAGGATGATGCTGGCTCTAGCCAAAAAACCATCCAGGTCTCGGTGGGCTCTGACTTCCTCCTCAAAATTCTTTAATTTCAGGTACTGCGTTAAGAAGAGGTCAGAGCATTAGCTATGAGCAACTCCTAACAGCAAAGGCCTAAGGTACATGTAGTTCACAAGCAGCTTTGCTGAGGTAACTGCCACCCAACCAACACTCCTGGAGAACCGCTTTGCCCATTTGGATCACAGAAGGAAAGGAATTTTACACATTGGTGCATTAATGCCTTGAAGATTTGCACTTAGGCTTATCCTAACAGAGTGCCCGTAGGCACCATTTATATCTTCACATACGAAGCAGAATTAAAAAAAAAAAAAAAAGGTTTTTTGTCTAGTATAAAGCACACAATTTAGCCTAAAAGCAAAATTGCTTAAGGTAGCTTTTAAAATCCTCTTTAGGTTTAAATAATTCAAGAAGTTTGCAGAAATGTGGGAAAAGTTATTTGCAAGAAATGGTCTCGCAGCAGAAGGAAAAATTGCCAGTATGCATCTCAGTGCAACCTAACCCACTTCTCAAACTGGGAGCCATCCCTCCCCAGTGCTCCCAGTTAAGGAGCTTGAGGCAGGAGATGGGGAATGCCATCTAGCCGATCACCTTTTTTTGACACTTCCTAAATTTCTATTAGGTTTCATTTAGTTTTGAATCAATGAGGGGAAAAACAAACAAACCCCACATACACAGTGGACAGAGACTGAAACTGTCTCAGCTCTCTGCTGGTTCCCTCTGGTGTCCCAGACTTGTTGGCCTTGCAGTGGAACAGACAGCCACGCTGTGCTACAGAACCTCAACTCCTTTCCCTGTTTGTCAGCTGTGAATCAAGTTCTGAATTGCTTTTAAAATCTAACACCAAGGTGCCTCCACAACCAGCACCTTGGCACGTTCTCCCCCAAATTACAGGACTACCCCAGAGCCTGACTCACAGATCTCCTCCTCTCACACATACCCTCTCTACCTGTTCCATTTATAGCCTAGACACAGAGGAAAAAAAAACGCCACCATCTCACTAATTACTGTAATTATCACAGCAACTATCAAGTTGTCAGTACACATCCATTGCAATTAGCACTGTTTTACTTTGCATCAATCACTTCTTACACAGCATCCTTCAGAGGGAGGGTTCTCTGGAGGATTTCAGCTCCCACCCCCAAGGCTTTGTTACCATCTGCTCTTAGAAGAGGAGATGGCAACACAGTTACATTACAACTCCACCTAAAAAAGACCATATAACTGCAAGCAGCCAAGTCAGTGTCAAATCATCTCTGCAGGAACACAGGTTAGAACACCTATCACCACCTGTGACACTGGTGCTCACAGGGTCACCGTATGACCAGCAGCCACTCCCCAAAGGTAACTCACTTCAGCTGGTCTGGCATGGGGAGTCCAACTTAGGATGTAGGTTCAAGCAGCAAAGAGGCCAAACAATCTAGACAGGATTTAACACGGTGGACAGCAGAGGAGGTACCCATGGAGGCATCAGGAAGGCTGAAAGCATCAGGAGTGCCACAGTGCTGAGAAGCTTTTAAAAAAGCAAGACTGGCTTCACATCACCAACTTCTCCCACGCATGAGAGAAGCCACCAGAAGCAGAAGAGCAGAAGCAGAAAGTTGAGGGGCAGCAGAAATTAATCAAAGGCATTCAGAAGAGAGCTATTATGTGCCCACATCATCTCAATCACCACTGATGCCCCAGTGAGCTGTGCATGACAGCATCATTTGCTCGTTGTGGCAGGACAGCACTGTCAGCAGTAAGTCATAAGGATTCAGCTCCAAGTCTGCCACAGGCTTCAGGCAATGCCTTAGGAAAGTAATTTGCCCACACCTCAGTCCTGTTTCATTACACTGCTTCTGGTCCTCTATAGGAAATAGGGGCAATACCCAGCTTTATTTTCTCTCATAACATTGGGGAAGATACACACATTAAACACAGCAAGGCAACCAGCCACCATGAGAGGATATACATACATCACTCCGAGACAAACCAAAATCGAATTAGAGGAAGCGCTGGTACGGCAGCTCAGACAGAACAGTTCCAGCCAGGACACCCAGTGGTTTCAGGAGAGATTAATGATTGCTCATTCACAAATATTTTTAGCTAGATAGTCAAGTCACACCAGGATACCTGATGCTGGAAACTTCATGCTGGAAACTGCTTAGCAAGAAACCCAAATCAGCTGTCCAAGAGCCATTTTAATAGTGGTGAGCATCCTTGATTGCAAAGCTGCACATTGCATCATGGCAAAACCAGAGGCTGTTGCGCCAAAGAAAGGGAAACACATTGAAACAGCCTCCCCTGACTTTTGGCAGGTCTATCCATGCAAAAAAGAGCTCTCAAAACTCATCAAGAAGGCACAAAATGCAGGTTCTCTGCTGGGTGGCTGCTCTGGAGAACACTTCCACTTACAGTCACTGCAAGAACCTTATGAAAAGGTGTGTCCAAAAAGCATGTCCTCCTGAGCAGATCTCTGTGTTGTTGCCATAGTCACTTGGGCCAATTCTCTCAGAAACACACTGATGGTGATTAAATAGTTCAAACCACGTCAAGGAGCTTCTCCTTACTTAGGCCTACCGAGTGCCATGCCAGATAGCAACTTGCCCTAGACACAGACTGCCCTTCCAGAACTCTGGAATGGGCGCAAGAACCACAGACTACCACCAGAGACAGGGAGAACCTTTCAGGGACACACATCTCCAGCAAATCTTCTGGCATGACCACTTTTCTGCTGGCGATTCCTCTTTCGTAGACACTTGGAGCCATCTCCTCTGTGACTCAGGTCCCAATTTCCTACGCATTTGAAGTGCAAAATTTCCACTCGTCCTCCCTACAGGCAAAACCTGGCAATAGTACTTTCTCTCAAGCCCTGCTAAAGCATGCTAGATGTCTGGCATTTGTTGCTCAATAGCGCATGAAAATGCTCAAGCATGAACTACAGGCCAGAAACACAACCACCCTACAGCTCTGAAAAAGAAAAATAGAATAGAAGAGACACTGATGTGTTAGCAGCTTCCAACTATTTCTTATCAGAGGCAGATCCTGCATTTGGGCTTAGAATTTGTACTTTAAGTGATTAAGTACTTTGGTTTCTTCCAGTCAAGTGCATACAACCCAGAGAAGCTTGGCACTAGCATTAGACAAGACAAATTACTGACAAAGACATTCCTGTCCCTTAGCACAGAATGGCTTATTTTAACTTTATGACTTCATATCAAACAACGTTCAATCTGTTTGGTGGGGGTGGGTTTGGCTGGGGAGGGGGTTGTTTTGTTTTATTTCTTGGGGGGACATTTCATTTCACATTTTTTAATTGTTTTTTGTTGTTGTTTTGTTTTTAACTTGAGGGGAAGGTTTCTTCTACTAAAGCTGTTACACATTTTCCTCCCCTTATTAATTCAGCTTGTTGATACAGCTTTTCAGGATTTGAGCTGCCTTAGAGGCCTAAAGCAAAGCAGAGCTAACGAGCTCTCTGAGATTCCCTAAAAAGCCCCCAAGACCTTTGGTACACAGACTTAAGAATGCAAGTTATAACCTGCAATATGCAATTTACCAGGATCAGCAATGCTACAAGTTTTCACACAGCCAGTCAGCCCCTCCAACCAGCAGATGAGGCAAGAGTCAACCCAGCTTAAAGCACCAGGAGCCACAGTCCCAAAGACCAAGACTTCACGTGATATTTAATATCAACCTGCTTCCACTCTGTATGTTTTCTGTGTACTTTCACAGTTGGAGGTTTATAGGAATACAACCTATACCAGGTTCTTTTCTGGCATTCC
>NW_010417391.1:38623-40945 GCF_000710305.1 Buceros rhinoceros silvestris | reverse complement strand
CACTCCGGCTGAACCTCGTGTAGGCAGATCTGATTAGTTGGAATAAACAGGAAACCAAATCACAGCCATGTCTATTGGATGTTTCTGCTTTCAGCTCGAGAGGAGCTCAGCAGCCTGAATCTCTATGGTGTAGGCTTGGATCCCTCCCTTCGCAGGCAGCTGCAGAAGAGAAAGTGATGAATTAACATGTCAAGGAATTGTCTGGGACAAAAAGCAGTGGAATAATCAGAATTACACAGAAATTGTTTGGAGAACAAGCAGCACAGCTTTTTAGGTTTAAAGAAAGATTAATTCAACAGAAGAGATATTAATATGCCTTCTGTTTACGCCAGTAAAAAACACCTCCCACCCCCACAGCGTTTTGAGATCCTTTTCTCTGCCTCTAGATGAAAAAAAATGGTCACACAGCATCTCTACTTACCTTCCTTGATGTGTGCAGTAACACGCAGCCAGCACTTTCATTTTCAGCTGGAAAGAGAAAATTAAAATAAAATCAGAAAAGTGTTGCTATCACAGGTACCTAACAGGCAGCAGAAACCAAACAGAAGGCTCAGCACAAAGCGCAGTATCACTCCCTTGGCGGAGGATGACCTCTAGAGAAAAACAGAGATTCAATTTTTACAACTTTTCCCATTTTGGAAGTGTAAACCACGTGTAGAAGCAGCCTTTGGCATTACCTGCTCAGCTGGCATTTGTGTCTTGCAGTTTGATTGGTGTTTATTTCAGATTCCCTACATATTTTTACTCTTCGCTTCTCCTCCCTGCCTCCTAAAAAAACCTAACTCCTAATTCCTTTAGGTAATCATTTAATCCAATGCATCGTTGTTTGATAGATTGAGGCTAAGATTGCATGAGTCACACTTATTTGGAAACCATTCTTGCCCTCGCTAAAGAGTCAACAATAACATCCAGGCAATTCCAAGGGAGCCGGCTGCGAGAGATCACACCCACTGACTCGAAGATGAGCACATTAATGTCCTGTCAACTCACCACATTGCCTCCATAAATCTATGTGTAAAGCAACCAAGCTCTTGGGAGACAAAACTGTTGTTTAGAGACTTAAATGATGCCTAATAAGTGGCCAAAATACAGGGACAGGGGTACTAAGGAAGCTCCTGATACAAACTTCCATGAACCAATATTAACATTTTCTTAGAGCATCTATGAAACAATTTTGGGGGTGTAAGCTAAAAAAAAACAAAACAAAAAACAAATAAACCCCAGTTGTTTTGCCACGAGCCCACTCCATACTGCTGGCATCCCAGGCAGCTTCTCTGTAGCATCACTAGTACTGTCAGGTACTGTCTGTGCATCATAGAAAGGTTTAGGTTGGAGAAGACCTTTAATATGATCAAGTCCAGCTGCAAGTCGTCCTTTAAGTCCTCATCTTCACAATCTCCAAAAAAACCACAAGAGTGAGCTGCTACCAGAATTATACCTGAGACACATGAACAGTTTTCATTCAAATGAGCCCAGTGACAGCATGGAAAAAACCCACTGAAGACCAAAAACTTTTCCAGAGGCCAAGCTGTGGAAAAGTACAGATGTAAGACAGAGCTACAGCTGTTCAGATGAGGTTTTTGCTTCCTTTCCATTCTAGATCTGGACTTCAAAATCCTAATCTGTAAGAACTGCTGCAATCCCATTTCACAGGCTGACCAGACACACGGGCACCCTCAAGCCCAGCCCTATTATTTTTCAGAAAATAAGCTGAGGATACAATTCAGGTGAAAACATCAGAACTCCAAAAAAAAAAAATTTTTTCCCCCCATACAGAAATCTGCTTTAACCAAAATAATCCCTAATTAAACAGGAACTCAGGGCAGGTCCACAGTGGGGTTAAAAAGCTGCAACTGAAACTGGGAGCAGAGTCGACCACAGTGGAAAAGAGGGAAAGGATTGCCTTCATCTCCCACTAAACGAAACAAGATGGGTCAGAGGCTCTGGTTACATCACCCAACTTCTCCCAAAGTTTACTTGGATGCTGTAGATGCGATTAAAAGCATCACTTAACTAGACAAGTCTGCTGGTGCAACAGTCCCAATTATTACTGCTTTTGACACAGCTTTTGGAAAACACAAGCTGTTTCATCTAAAAAATGCTATTTATTATTAAAACAAGCACCCAAATAAACCAGAAACATCAAGCGCTCTCCCCAGGCTCTTACGTTTGTAGTTCTCTTATGCTCACTTACTCAATTTACAGCCTAATTACACATGCAAAAATATGCTGGAAGATGTGGAAGCCATAAATATTCATTGAGGAGAAAAAATGTTTTGGGTTTTCTGCTCTTGCAAGAAATGGTTCTAGAGAGAAACCGCC
>NW_010417391.1:37283-38515 GCF_000710305.1 Buceros rhinoceros silvestris | reverse complement strand
TAAGAGAGAAACCCCCCCCCCCCCCCGAACAATGGCAAGCACGTGCTAGAAAGTTATCTGCATGTCTGCAGGCTGTCCTCATGGATACCTGCAAACAGAAATTTGTGTTGTCCTTTTATGACGCAGCAATTATTGGTTCCTCTTATCAGTTTGAAGCATGTATCAATCTTCTCCACTGACAGCTCTCTCAGGTACTCGGCTCAGATGAGCACTGAGTGCTGCTTTCTCAACACATGCAAAAACATCTAATTACATCTGTTGGACCAGGATCTTTTGAACTTATCAAAAAAAAAAAAAAGCTGTTCTCAGTACTGGGTTGATACTTCAGGAGGCCCAGAGCTTCATTCCTCATTTCATCCAAGCAAAGCACCACTCGGACTTGATCCAGAGATATGGATCCAGACTGCTGGATATGGCCATCCCAGTTCTGGGCTGTAGTCTTAAAGGCCTACTAGAGCACTGTAACATGACACAGGGATAGCAGCAAATCCACTGAAACATGAAAAATGGTGGTGGTGGTGGTAGAAATACAGAGGCTCCCCAAGGGCTTTTCTGCCTGGCATATGAACCACCCATTTACTTGCTGGTGGGAACTCACTAAACAAGATGGAATAAACCCTTGCATGATGTTGCCCACAACACGTCCTTTGGAAAATAGCTTGGCTAAAGCCCCAGACCAACCACCACCAACCTGCCACCTAATTTCTCCTCCTTGACGGCACTATTGCTCCTTCCCTCCAGTCATGGAGGAGCTGAAGAGATGCAACACCCTTGCACCTCCATGGAACCAAAATGGATCCAGAAAACCATGAATTCACCACCTACAGCCAAGGAAAAAACTACCCATCAACCATCAGTTATGCCTCACTACCATGAGTAGCAACTAGATTTCACAGCTGAATGTCAGGTGTGAAGAAAGAAACAGGAAGGAGAGGTCAGGGCCACGTAAAATTTTCATTTCTATTTCTGTGGTCCTCCTTGCTGGACAAATGAGGATGCAAAAGTCTCAGTCAAGCGAGCTGCCTACAGGCATTACTGTTCCTGTCCTCACACACGGTTGAAGGAGAGCTGCCAGGGGTGGCTGACCATATCTGTTAGGCTGCACTCCAGCTTCTGCCCAGGGGAAAATCAAGAAGTTAGCAACACATCTCCAACATCCCCTGGCAGCCACATCAAGGCGACACACATATCCCGAATTTCTGGGATGCACGCACGCAAGCACAGGCATTCCT
>NW_010417391.1:31357-37215 GCF_000710305.1 Buceros rhinoceros silvestris | reverse complement strand
GCCGCCAAGCCCGGCATTCCTGAATACACTACTAGAGTCTTCGCCGGGAGTTTGCTTCAGTGTCAGCAGCACGGATGCATTGTCAACATTCGACTCATGAGCTCATATCGGCACCTTCAGAGCCTGGCCAGGGCACCGTGGTTTGCCTCCATTTTTTATTTCAGACATTTGCAGGAGAACAGGACCAATCCAGCTTTGACACGAACAAGGAGATTTAATACTTGGAAGTGAGAAATGCAGCAGGAAATTTATTTGCAACTCCAAAACAGTTTTATCCCGGCTGCCTTTTACCATAACATCTCTGACAGTGACTCAGAGAAATGAAACTAAATCCCCCACTTGCTTCCCCTCCACCTTCTGTTTAGATATTGACATCATCTACACGAAGACAACCCTGAAAACAAACCCCTGAAAGTCATACGCTAAAGTTTAAGGCTTTTCACCTTTTGGCCCAAGAGATCCCCTTTCACTTAAGATCATCTTTCCACCCCTTCCCTTGTACAGTTCCCCAGCACTGCCCTTAAAACCTGAGAAGACCCAAAAGTCTTTGGAGTGAGGTCACCAGGGGATGCCTGCAGCATCTCAAAACCGTATTTTAATTTGGGATAAAGGAGCGGAAATTGGAGAACAGGAACTTCTTGGCTGTGCAGGTGTCAGTGCACATTACTTTAGAGCTATGTGCACTCCCCAGCACATCCACACGGTAAACAGACTAATAAATCAGAGCAGAATCCTACATCAGCACTTTCATGGTTTTGTCAGAAAATTATCAAGGATCTGGTGTAAGTATTTAAGGTTTGGGGTTTTTTTAATTATTAAAAAAAAGCTATTTTATCTGGGCTTTCTTCAGGGGTCTGAGCAAATCCAAGTCTCAGCCACTTGTGTTGAGCCGCACACTGCAAGCAGCAAAAACCATTCTGCTTTTACAATCTGTTGCCTTAAAAAACAGAAATAAAACACACATCAGCACATGGCATGACAGGAGCTCGTTAGGAGCAGTGGAGATACCTCTAATTCATCACTGGCTGTAAGGCATTGCATAAGCAGGATCCCAAGGGGATCCTTTGCTTTGTTGTCCTGCCATGGGTGTGCTGAGCCTGGACTCATCCCCATCAGACTTGAGTAATTTTGGTTAAATATTGTTAGATAAATAATTGTGCACCAACTATCCCACGTTCCCACGACAGGCTGGTGGCATGAGCTGCAGCAGAAAGGCTAAAATCCTCTGGGTTCATCCCACTTAAACCAACACCCAGGTAAAAGGCAGGTGGGAATAAGCAACTGGTTGCAGTTTTCTGGAGTGGGCAGGGTGGGGAGGAAAATCTGATGTGAGCACTGCTCAAGCTCAGATGTCGCAATGGCTAGTCTGGTGAAGGACTTCGGCTCACTCTCCTCCTGGGCCCACTGCGGGGGAACTGGAAAGAGAGGGACAGCACAGACAGACTGACCAGGGCTCTTGGACAGAGCCAGGCACAAGACACGAGCGCTACAGTGCTTGTCTTACCCCACAACTCTGTGTGCTACAAACGCAAAATCTTTATTTCTCTTTAAAAAGCTGCAGTAGCTTTTGTCATTAACTTCGGGGCAGAGGAAAAACTGCCTTTTTTTTTTAAACTGTGTATTTTTTTGTATGTGCTCAAAATGCTGGGGGGAAGCTGCTCCAAAGCAAACCCAAGGTGAAGCACCTAAAAGGGAGAACGCTGCCTTCGTGCAGAACCACCCGCGCTACCCAACCCACTCCCCCCTCTGCCCCTACAGCTCCCTTGGCTTCGCAAGCACCGCTTTGAAAACACTCTCATCAGGAAATTCGGAGGGAGGCTGTCTCACCCCCCCTCAACACAATCGGTGTATCCACTTTCCATTAGATTATAGGAAGTTTCGGGAGCCCAACATCCCACGCTGACATCAAGCTGCTAAAACAGGAGTTATCAGATGGAACGCGTGGGTCAGCATTGTGCCTCGAGACATAAAAAGGACCTTGGTATTAATGTGAGGAAATGCGACTATTGTGTGCAGAATGATACCCATTCAGGCCCAGACCACTTGTCTCTGGACGCTACTCTCTCTGGAATATCCTTGGCGCCAGCATCTAGCGTTTCTCCTCGTCCCCTTAAAGAGAAAAAAGTCATCTCAGCATGGGCTGGGCCATGAGTTAGAGCCCCGTGTTTTGCTCGGAGCAGCAGCAGCGGCTGGCGTGCACGTGCGTGCCGCTGGAGCGGATTACAGGAAACTGTTGATTCTCCGTATCTAGGAATGATCAATTGTTCAGAGGGTGGAACAGGCTTTAATTTCTCATGAAGCGTAAATCGTGTTCCGCTATTTCCCCCACCCCGAACAAAGCCACATCCTGCTTTACGATTGGCTTTTCGTTGCCATCAGGATTTTGCCTTTGCCCCCCACCCCAGGAAAGAAAAGAAAAAAAAAAAAGACTGTTTTAGACACCTCTCTGCAGTTAAAAACACCAGTACAAGCATCAGCTGCAGGTGGCAACAAATACTGCAAAAGTGGTGCAGCTACAGCTCCACGAATTCCTGATAAACTGTGCCCAAGTTGAGGATCAATCCTGTGCAAACCCTTCTATTGCAATCTGGGGAAAAAAGGAGAAGGTGAATTGCCTTAAAACCCCAAGCTGCAAGAATGAGGTCCAAACGATGAAAGTATTTGCCTGGCTGATTTAAGTGAGCTGCCAAGCAGATAAGAACACTGCGACCGATGGCAAGGCTGTGACCCCACACGCTCCACAGTTTCACTGCAACAAGTGGAGCTTCCATTGCCCGTCCACCAACTTCAAGGCTCAACTGAAACCAAGTTGCTGTATTCATCTGCAGGGATTTATTTCCAAGGGTGCTGCAGGGAAAGCAACAAGGGGTTGAATCCCCTAGTTTGATGATTCTGCGACAGGTTGAAGGGATGCAGGTATGGAGAGCTCCAGAGGGATTTACGGAAAAGCCCACACATAAAATACAAGAGAGTCAAATTCACATCCAAATAGTACTATGACAGAAAGGTTAGAATCCTAAAGTCTTTTCCAACCAAAACAATTCTAAGTTCATTGAGTCCAACCGCCCCCCCAGCACTGCCAGGTCCCCACTGACCCCTGGCCCTCAGCACCACCTCCACACATCTGGTCAACCCCTCCAGGGATGGGGACTCCACCACTGCCCTGGGCAGCCTGGGACAGCCCTGCACAACCCCAACGGGGAAGAAATGGTTCCTCAGGGACAACCTCAACCTCCCCTGGAGCAACTTTAAGCCCTGTGGCAACCTCACAGCAGCCTGGCAGGAAAGGTCCCTAGTAGGAGAGAATTTGGACAGCACAGTCAGTCAAGACACTGAACTGTGGTGACTAGGACACGCACACAGAGACTCACAGGTATCACAGAGCAGCTATTTGTCTTGTTTCAAGTCACCTTAGAGGTTTTCCCTACTGGAGACCGAGCAAATTATTTCATGTATCAAGTGCATCTGACACTAAGGAACAAATCACCGCAGGCAGCACTGGAGACTCCTCTTCGCAGAAGATGGCCTGTAGTGAGTCCCCCCTGGCCAGGCACCAATTGCCCAAGCTGCGGCAAGTGCTGCAATGGGTCGCATGACACAAGAGGGCAATACCAAGCCCACTGGCACAAGGAAGCCTTTCAGCTCAATGGTTTTGCCCAGCTCTAAGAAAGCAAGAAAATCACAGAATCATCTGGTTGGAAGAGACCTTTAAGATCATCGAGTCCAACCGTTCCCCCTGCACTGCCAGGGTCCCTAAACCATGTCCCTCAGCACCACACCCACACGTCTTTTAAATTATATGGGGATGGAAAGATGTCATTCTTGCACTTGCTTTTCCTCTGTTTAACGAGCAGAACAGAGGATCTCAGAGGATCCTGGAGCACCAACTCCCTTGGGGCTAAAAAATGAGGCATTTTGGTGATCTTGCACTGCCTGGACAAAACCTACCTTTCCCCCCACCCCCCACCCTTTCTTTTCAGCCTGTCTCACTGAAGACAAGCACTCAAAGTGCTCAGCTCCACAGTTTTGTTCCAGGGATGAAAAGCTCAAGCGTAAAACAAAACTCCCAGAGAGTGGTAGCAACGCAAGGGCATTTCTGAGAAGTGTCCCCTTACAGAGTTGAATGAGGAATGGCACACACACCCCGACAGAACTCAGCCATGGCACAGTTAGCTCTCGTTTCTGGAAGAAGCTTGGGGAGAGGGTATTTTTTCCAGCAGCTCAGGCTACTTTCTTTAAAAGAGCTTAAGGTGCTCATCTCCACCACTTTCAACCACTTGAGAAGTCACCTTTCCAGAAGGATTAGCTATGTCCTCTGCAGCCAGACACTGATCCAGAAACATATAAAATCCACTCTAGAAGACACTTCAGTAAAACCACCTCTGAGAAAGAGCTGACAGCCTAGATGACTCCAACAGCTGGAGTCTAAGGAATCCTGTGCCTGATAGAAGATACTAGATTCTGGCTACCTGGACCACTTCAACATTGTTGTCGAAAAAAGAAGAAAAAATTCTCATTTCACACCTGTTCTTACTGAACTCCAGACTTTAAGCCCATTTTTGAATCCTCCATCCTTGCATTTGGAAGGAGATACCAGCACATCAGAAGTCTATTTTTCCTTAAAAATCCTAAACATCTCATCTGAAAAGGGATACAACTAATATCGCCATCCCAAACATCAGTGCTCGAGGGAAACAAGGAAGCCTTTTTTGTCCTGTCTCGAATAGAAGGGAAAACACTTATAAAACGCCCAGGAGGACACATAAGGAAAGTCAGCTTCTTCAGACGCACAAGAATTCACAGTGTTCACATTCCTCATCCCCGAACAATGCGCCCCACGGCATTAAGCCCAGACTTGTCATAGCGGAGTACAGTTCCCCTTAAATCTTTCAATTAAGATGGCATTTGTAAAATTGCAGGCTTGAAAATTGCTAGATATTATTCCTAAGTTATTCCTAAATTCAAGTCACCACTACGATTCAAAAAGCAGACTCCAAGACAGTCAAGGCCACATCCATTTTGCATCACCGTTTCTAATAATTGCTCACTATAGATCATTTTGGCTTTGCTTGTAATCTAAAAACAACTTTGAGCAAACTCAAAGGACTCTCTGATACTGTGATTCCAAGGCTAATCCAGAGCCCTCTCATTTAATCTCCAGGATGCCTCCAGTTGCTGGGAGGAAACCCCAGGCTGCTGCCATGTCCCAGAGCTCTATTTTCCTGGGCACACACCACGAAAACCAGGTTTTGCCAGCCCTCCTCCTCCACCATTTAGCATATGCCTTGCAGAGGATGTTAAAATGGTGAGCTAGAGGCAAAAAGCAGCCTCTAGAGCAATCTAGGGATTCTCATCTGTGATAGTAAGTGGGTTTACGTCTTCAAAATTTGTGTTAACTAAGCTGTTTGGAAGGCCTCTCCACCTTGCTCCCCAGGTTGAGCAAAGTTTCTAAGGGCTGCTGGCTTGGCTGGGAGTATACAGAGAGCACAGTTTGGGGCAGGCACGTCCATCTGCCACATGGCTGCACAGCCACATCCCCGTTCTCAGCCATGTCCCCTGAGGAGCAGGGCAGCACTGGTGCCAGCAGAACCAGCCTGACGCAAAGCCCCTCCGCTGACCTGTGGAGCCATCTCTGCCATTTGCTTTTCAGGCAGCTCTCCCCTACCCCCTCCCCAAACGCTTGGCCTGCACAAGCCAAGCCATGCCACCACTCGAAGCCAACACCACGGTCCCCAAGGGTGGAAGCCCCAGGGCTGCATTCCACTGGTGGGTTCACCCCTAGCACCACTGCTGCGAGCACAGCAGATGCTCTCCTCTTCCCCTGCATGAAGCTGCCCTGAAGCAGGCACAGATCCTGC
>NW_010417391.1:30777-31032 GCF_000710305.1 Buceros rhinoceros silvestris | reverse complement strand
TTCCCCCTAAAAAGCAGAGTACGTCCCCCCCCGCCACTACTCCGGCTCACTGTGGACGTAGCTGTGTGCTGGGGAGCCTGACAGGCTGGTTTTCTCCTCATTTTTGCTACCTGCCTCAACACAGCAGGTGTAGGGGTTGCTTGGTTCCATCCAGGATTATTAAACTCAAAAGGCACGTATCCGACCCCAAAAGCCCCTCTACACCACTTCTTCCCTTACCGGCTGCCCCCGAGAGCACAGAACACACCAGGGGGG
>NW_010417391.1:30220-30660 GCF_000710305.1 Buceros rhinoceros silvestris | reverse complement strand
CCCTTCCCGGCTGCCGCAGAGAGCACAGACCAACCTGTGGTGTCCGTGGTTCTGACCCACCTCCAGCGTTTCAATTAAAGTGTGATCAAAAAAAACCCCGAAACACTTGGGAAGCCCCAGAGTCACATTTGAGTTATCCACATGCACCAAACCCCCCCATCTGTCACCAGCAAAGGCTCTCCCCACCCGCAACCAGGTCACGGCAGTGAGACCAACAGCAAGGCCCCAGGCCCCAAACACGAGGCCTCTTCAGAAACTCCCCGAATTGCTCCAGAATCCCTCAGCAGGGCAACGATGGCGTCTCAGAGCCCCCCCCGAGGGGGGCTGACACTCACCAGTGGCGTTGGGTGGCACCTCCAGGTTGACGTTGACGAAGAAGCGGATGCTGTCCCCCGAGACGATGGAGGAGTTCACCGCGTCGAAGAGCTCCTCGCCCCCCG
>NW_010417391.1:29743-30051 GCF_000710305.1 Buceros rhinoceros silvestris | reverse complement strand
CAGCCATCCTCTGTGTCGCACTTGAGGTATCCTGCCAACGAGACGGGGAGGGGTCAGCGGGGCCGCGGGCTGCGCTGGGGCGCAGAGATGCTGCAGTGTGGCTGTACCCACCGCTCATGGCTGCCTCGGCAGCACCCGGCACCTTGTGAGGGGCTTCTTTCACACCCCGGTCAGGCAAGAGCTCCAAGTTATGAGCGATCAGCAGTGGTGTGCTTTGGGTTGGCCTCAGGCTCCCTCACCGCGCAGCCCGGCCGGGGGACACCACGGGCTTCGCACGCCGGCCCGCTCGGCAATCGGCTGGTGCGCGC